>NC_056741.1:538215128-538330128 GCF_019279795.1 Protopterus annectens
AAGGAAGATTTTAAGCTTGGCAGGAAACAGAAGGTATGTTTTAAACTGTGCTTTTTAAGCTCCCTTATTAGTGGCAGAAAACTTTTCTTTTAGTTTTTCCCATGGAAGAATGGTCATTGCCAAACGCACAGTTGTCTCATTAATCTTAACAGGAGCTTTAGCCCAAGCAGATTTAAGAACCATCTCTTTATCAAAAGATGATAGAAATCTAACTATAACTGATCTAGGGATAGTTTTTGTTAGAGTTAGTATTAGCTATAGATCTATGTGCTCTTTCGATACCAAAAGAGAATGCTTCTGGTAAGTCTAAAGTTTTAGGGAGCCATGTTGTTAAAAAAGAAGTAATATTGTTACCTTCAATATTTTCTGGCAGTCCAAAAATCCTAATGTTATTGCGCCTAGATCTATTTTCCAGGTCATCCAGCTTTGTTTGTAAATGTGTATTTTGTTTCAGCAGAAACTCAATGTTGATTTCCTCTTCTTGTATTCTATTTTCCATGTCATTCACAGCTTCTTCTATGCCTGTCATCTGGATCTTCTGTTGTTGCAGGTCTATATGTAACAAGTCTGTTTGTTTTGTAGTTTTTTCTATGAAGGTGTCTATTTTAGTATCCATTTTATCCATCTTAGCAGTAAGTTGCTGGATTATAATTATCAGAGACTGAAGTTCTTTCTTGATGCTGGAGTCTTGAGAATTTGTCTTACTGTAACTCATTTCAGACTGATAAACTGACAGGAAAATTTCCAAAGTGATTTCTGACAGGAATATTGTTAAGATTTCCTTTCTTTTTTAGATATAGTTCAAGAACTATATAAAACAAACATATTTAGAAAGAAAATTACTTCAAAAATTATTTTTTTAAGTAATTAATTCCTGTCAGTGTAATGAAATTGGTGGAGCTGAAGAAATCTGCTGCTATCCTGTGTTCATCCTTGGCCACGCCCCCAAATGTCTAAACTCTTGAATAGCACTGTGTTGAATTGTGGAGATTTGTCTTGTGTTTTTATTATTTATTAAATATTTTTAAACCTTTCAACTGTGGCTGTTTTGTGTAGAGATAATGTAAGCTCTAGAGTACATTGCATGTATATAGTGATACTGTACAAAGTCACTCCAAATGTGCCTTGCTGCTCAGTCACACTTAACATTTGGATAATAATAGTGCACAGTAATAATTGGACACCCTTTGGTAAGGGCCTTCTTAGTAGCTGATAAGTAAGGGTCTGGTAGCAGTGATTAGTACCTTATAGCCTGGACAGAAGGGGCACAGCTAGTGAACCTGTGCCAGCCTTCTCCAGGAGTGTCTGTGTGGTTGTATATAAATCATATCTCAAAGTGTGTGTGTGTGTGTGTGTGTGTGTGTGTGTGTGTGTGTGTGTGTGTGTGTGTGTGTGTGTGTGTGTATGTGTGTGTGTTTCAGCTACTTGGGCAGGTACACAAAGCACTGGTTGGACAGAGGGAGTGCTAGGAGGACTTAGCTTGGGACCCTGGCTAAGGAACCCACTCTATAGCTGTGCAAGTGGGGAGTCTTATTGGGGATATGGAGAGAAAGAGAGAAACCAGCCCCAGGCTGACTGTGATCTCTGTGTGCTCTCAAGGGCCATTGTACTTTACTGTGTTTGTATTTGTTATCCTTCCCAATGTGGGCGCCCCTTAGTGGTGTTAGTCGTGAGGATTGCGGCTCCTTGATTGCTTGGCCATTGCACGGGCATCGCACTTTCTATTTTTACAGAACAAGTCATTCAAAAACATACATGGCATACACAATATTGTAATGTACAGAACAACATTCAGAGTTACTGAAAAAGAAAAAAAAAATTGATGAATCTTTTATGAACCGTTAATGTTAAGTATTTTGGTCATGCTTCATCAGGTACTAGGCAAATAAAATAGCAAATAGCATCAACAGCAAAAGATACATCTAAATTTTCTGCATATGCAAAGGGAAAAGTATAATGTATTATTCATCATTTAAGTCAGTTTTTCTTAGACACACTGTATCTGTCTTTGGTCATCTTCACATGTCAGGTACCATTATCTTCCTCTTCATATTACATGAGAAGGAGGCTGGCAAGGCCGGCAATGACAACTCCGCAGTTGTTATTTTTCTCTCTTGACATCAGGATATATCCGTTGTTACCCCATTCTTCACCCCAGCTGTAAACAGAAAAAAAAATCAAATATTATAAAATGAAACTTTTCAGCCCTCAGTAAGTGGTACTTAAACTTGAAGACATTAAAGGTAGTCCAGACATTGCCCCTCTGTACTTTGTCTTTCTGCGCTAAATAATATACAAAATCTGTTGTCATCCCTTCATTTATTGGTAAGGCATATTATTTTAAGGGGGGTAGAAGTTTCCCAGAAGAGAATCTTACTGTATCAAATGACTTCCTTAAATCAAATTCACTGGGGACTGATAAACATGAG
Organism: Protopterus annectens; assembly: GCF_019279795.1. Taxonomy (NCBI): domain Eukaryota; kingdom Metazoa; phylum Chordata; order Ceratodontiformes; family Protopteridae; genus Protopterus; species Protopterus annectens. Next base: position 538,217,558 of record NC_056741.1, read on the forward strand.
AATTCAGTTGAAAATAATTATAGGTGTTGCTTCAATAAATGTATTGGCACCGTGTTCCGCTACATAGAAAGGTATTATTTCAGTACATTTAATACTCAGAATGAAGGCAGGAGCTTAGTGATATTGATAACTGATGAGTACAATTTCTTTTCCCAGCCAAATTGGTGACCGTAATGACCTTACCTGCCTTTGGTTAACTGGAAGAAGGCACATTGAGCAAACCAATTTTGATATGCATGGAGACAGAGTTTGTATAATAAACTGAGGAGATTGCAGCTGCTTCTTCAAGCATTATACAGTGACTGTAAGTGAAAAAACTCTCTCCTAGTCCTATTGTATATGGGGTCGTTGTTCTAAATATTGGCAAGCTGTGTATAAATCAACCTTTATTGCAAAAACTAGGAAATGCACTGGCTTCTTGAACATCTGTCTTGTTGCAGATTTTCTAACAGTGATAAATGAACACTGCATGTTTATACTCCATTGATTTCTATGAGGTCTTTAATTATAATCTTGTCCAAAATAGGGTTTCTATTAGATAACTTGCAATCTTAAGGCAACTAAATCAGCTACAGGAAAAACCTCACTCACTCCACAAAAGTTGAGATTCTGCATATGTGATGTACTTCTACTGATCTCAGAAGATAAGTATTTATTGTGGAGCATTAAGACTTTTTAAGAGCCTATGCACTTAAAAGCTTTATCACTAACAACTCAATTTATGAGTAAATTGTTATTTACACAATGTACAGTACAATGGAAATGCATGTATAACAAAGCTCAAGGACAGGTTGGTTATAAAACTCATTATCAGAAACTCCCAAGTTAGAAGTCTTTCTCTTAAGCCAAACAGAAAAATGGTATGCGGTTTATAGAGTTTAGACATGTCTTACATGGTACTTTCACAAGGTAGGGCTTAACAACTTATCTACATAATATAAATGCCATGTGAGGCACACCTTGAAATGCTGTGCTACAGTAATACTATGAGCCTATGTATAATCTGAGTTTATAAATGCCTGTGTTCGATATAGTTAAGTTATACTCTTAACAGTTTCACTATTTCAGGCAAAGAGTGACCACTCAATGACTGGAATTGTCACTGTCATATATAGTTCTTAAGACAGTAACTACGGCAATACATGTGCATCATCAGGTAAGGAAAGGGAAGGTAAGCTACATTCAAAACATTGGTATCTGCTTGTGAAGGTAAAGCTAGAGCCTTGGTGTTACAGCCATTGTTTTCCTTTTGTGCTTTAGTGGACTCTGGACTTAGTGTGCCATGATTGCTTTAGTTCACAGGAAGCAGAAAGGGGACATAAAGAGACTGCTGATCACAGACTATAGTAATGCAACAGCTAGCCTCTGCAGGAATTTATCATTGCTGAACAATGTCCCAGCATGCATATAGAGCTGTGTATTCTGAAGCAGGGCCTTTATGCAGTTGATAGTAAACACTGTTATTTTATTACTCTGAACATAAAATAATAACAACTCTGTTAAAGCCTCCTATCCAGCATACTGCACTAAATACCAGTATTCATTCAATGGAAACTGGGTGTAACAAGGCAATGGATGTTTAAACAAAGAAATTGATAAGCATCTAAATGAATTCACAGCTTTATACTAAATTAATGGCAGCATAAATAATGAACTTGGAAGACACAGTCTAAACAGAAGATGGGGAGGGAGAATATAAATGTAAACACACTAGAGTGTAGAATTGCTGGTAGAACAACTGTGTGTTTTCATGTTCATCTGAATGTTGTGGCTGTTCTGTATGTTGATGCCCCTTTACCCACTTTCATTAGACTTGGGCTTCCTTGAATTCTCCACTGATATTTTCTGTACTGCTGTATCTGATAGTCCATTTTGTGACTCTACTGCTCACTCTGTGAAATATTACTTCGGATTATTCTAGAATCATCCATCCATGTTCCTTTTCCTCCCCTGCCCTTGTACAGCTCCTCTCCTTGCAATAAAACAATTTCACAATGCGTTGTACCTATATTGCCTCTACATGTTCTTTGTCCTCTTCCACTATACACATGAAAAGTTGCCTAAATCTTTCCTCCATTCCCCAGGTCCTTCCATTTTTCTCACCATTTTATAAGTTTTGCATTGTGTGCTTTTTTCCAGTCAAATCTCCCTTCTGCCATATGCCTGCAACATAACAGGAAGTATTTCTGGTCTGGGTTTACTAAAGCCTTGTGTAATGTGAGAATAAGAGAAATAAAATTTTAACTGGCTAAGCCCACTGAAAGTATAATCCTTTTTCAGGGCCAACATGGGAACTATATTTGGTTACGTGACTTGTTTAATTTCATAAATGACAAATAGAAGTTGTGGAAATCAAACCCAGGACTACTGCAAGGTCTAAGTCTAGCAGTGCATAGTCTTAAACCTGATTATCTGTCACTTGGTCAAGGTTCAGCTGCTCAGAGCTCATGTGCTTGCACCTGAGCTCTGTGATCCAGGTGACTGGTGTCACCTAGTAGTGGCCCATTGCACGTGAGACACATGAGTACACAGAATATGTCTGTAGATATACTTCTCTGAGTTTGTATGATCTTGGAGGAAGTACCTTTAAAGTCTGGGGATGTGGAGTCAGTGTACCCCATATGTTTGACGTATAGAGGACTTGCCTCCTTACAAAACCAGCTTTTTAAAACTCGATGCAAAGTGCAACTATTCTGTCACTCAAGTGATCAGCAGCAAGCTAGTTGAACTTGAGCTGTTTATATTAAAATTAACAAAGTAAATCCATTGAATCTCTGTGTCAAACTGTCAGGATGACTAGCATACCTGAAAATGGCTTCCAAAAGCAGTTACTCAGCAAAAGCACTGCTATTTTGCATTCCATTGCAGTGGGTGATTTCTCCTAGAGATAATTACAACTTCAGAAAGTTTTTCTTTTTGCTATTCTCAGGGGCACTCAGTCATGAATTCATTCACCTTTGATTCCCAACCCAGTCAATAACCTTGCATTTTTTTTGCACTTTTCAAGCCATGCCCATACCAGGTCTAATGTATATATAAAACATATTTCACAGAGTTCTTTTAACAATCCTACTAGGTAGTTGCTATATTATTGTGAGCATTTTTTTCTTTTACTTAATTTTAATTACCCCCTTCTGTGATTATTATTAATCCTACTTGCAGTTATTCACAGTTTAGATGCCTGTGGAATGCATCGGCTTAAACATATAAACATGATAAGGATGATTACATTTTAAAAATTGAAACTGGGCTGAACACTGAAAACTATAGCACTTTGGTACCAGCTATGCTCCGGACAGCTGTGTCCTAAATGCTACCCCAGATTTTGTCAGCCATTTTCTGATCTTTCTTCCAAATTTCTGTTCCCACCTCCAAACTCTAATTTATTTATCATCTTCTTGTTATGGACAATGTCAATGGTCTTACAGGTTCATAGGTTGGTACTGGGCTATCTGCCCGAAGGCATATATTAGCCCAGCCACGTTGTGCGGTATTCACCACCCCTTTAGTAGTTCCTGTAGTTTAGTCTTGCTGAAAAAGCCTGTATGAAGCAAATCTATATGACTTATTTTGCCCACTACAGTGGTGATTCATTCATAAAAATGGATCACATTTGACCAGCATGATATTTCTGTTCAAAATGACACTATTACTCATAAGCAAGAAAATTAACATTACAGGAATTGCACTAACCAGCCCTGCTGAATCTTTTTGATAACCTCTGGGATAAAGGTAAGACAACACACACATAGGACTTTCCAGCTCTCTTGACTATGAAGCTTTAACCACTTTGGCATAATAATACTGGATCCAGAAATGGATTGCAATCCCATGGTAGGTTACTACCTGATGAGTTGCTGAAGCTTCTGTAAGCAGCTATGATATTTTATAAGACAAGCAGAATGCCAGTGTGCTTTAGAAATGCTTTAATTCTCTAAATGGGTATGAGAATACAGATATTCTTTAATCTCCCTCTCAGTTTAGACTCAATGTAATTATTTTCTGAGATTGCTCTCTATCAAGAAAGTCATTTGATATATACCTCACTCAACATTTCAAACAAATGGAGAAACCCCAGAAGTTTCTAACTAAAAGAGTTCAGGCTTAAAGATTTTGAGCAACCAAGAGGGACTAGAAGCTCTGATCTTTCACTCAGCATCATACGAACTCTTGAGGAGCAATCTGTGCCTCACCTATCATGCCAGTAGAGACCTTTTTGTTCATGATCTCCTACATTTCTGCAAGTCTAACAGCTTAGCAAAGACAAAAAACAAATACTTAAATCTTCACCAGCAGATAAATAGAATGCATTTGTAGAACTATATTCATTATGCAGCACATCCCACTTCTGGAATAAGCTGAAACCTGTAGGTTAAGAAGTATGTGATGCCTGATAATCCTTCAGACAGAACCTGGATATCTGAATGGGCATATTCAAATTCACTCCAGGACGAACTGGCCTATAACTCATTGAAGGAGGGTGTACAGCCTGAGGGTGGGTATTGACAAGGCTTTGATGTTTGCAAGACTAAATTGCCAAGAAACACATACAAATCCTATGATACACTCCATTACTGATGAGCTGAAGTAGATGTACACAAGCGTGGCACTGCAGTGACAGACAGAGCTTAGTTTTAATCTTGTATGACCTGCATCCTTCATATCAGCTCTTAATGCCAAATAAAGAAACAAGCTACTAAATGTTTGCTCAGAAGTCTAGATGTATCTTAATATCTTACTCTGCTTTAAAAATTGAAAACTTCTGTTTTAATAACATTATTCTACGAGTCATTATACATGTTGATTAACTACTCTTTGCACAAAGAAATATTTTGTAAGGTTTTCTTTTCTTCTTCGCATCTCACTCCCTGTCAGAATTTGAATGCATGTTCATTTTTTGGACTTCAGTCAGCAGGTCAGACTTTGGTACATTCTCAGCACTATTTTTTAAATACACTGTTCAAAATACTTTCTACTTTGTTTGTCTAACTTCTCTTTCTTTCCCAGTTGAAAATCATATATTGAACTATATGTAACATATCTTCTCTGTTAGCACAGACAACTCTTTGGTGTGTATTCTTTCAGGGAGTAAGCATTCTAGCAACAGGATATATTCAAAACAGAAACTGTAGTGTACCAGCAGCAGTGTGCGACCCATTAAAACAGAAGGCAGAACTACCCTTATTTCTTAATGCCAACATTAAGAAATGCTGTAGTAATGAAAAAGTCTTATAAAAATCCAATCTAAACAGATAATTGGCTAATTTACATAAGCTCTGTGGTAAGACATGAATGCTGACCACTCTCCATCCAAGCTGCATCATTTTTTATAACAATTTTTTCTTAAGCATACCACACTCTTGTGTCTATTTCTTATTAGAAACATGTCACTGGCTACTGCTGGCCACAGTACTCTTTTAAGTAAAAAAAAAAAAAAGCCTATCTTGGTGGTGTATATGAAGTCTTGACTGTGACCCAGATGAGCCAGATTTGAATATCAGCTAGGGTGCTGGAAAAGCTAGGCAAGGTGCGATGGGTCCCCTATGCTGGTTTTCCAGTTGTGGGAGGTAGAAGACTGTGGCCCTGGTCAGGCATACTTGCACCTATACAGGCACAAAAAAAACATCTGAAATGCTGGGACTCCCAATGCCAAGTCCAAGAATGAGAAGAATAAATAACTGAAACCCTGGACTTACATACACCAAGTCCAATATTGCCATTTCTCAGAATGTTCCCTGTTATCTGAGGTATGGCAATCTTGGAGTTAGTATATATATATATATATATATATATATATAAGTTCAGGGTGTGTAGGGGTGCTTGCCCTCACATCATGGGTGCCGGAAGGCTTGCATCTGCATAAAGCAAATTTAAAGAAGAAGAAGGAGTTTAATATTTGTGCTTCTCCTCTATATTTTTGCTCTTTTCTTTCACTGTTTTTGGATTCAGCATTGCAAGGTCTGACATTTCCACCTCACAGCAAGAGGTTCCCTGGTTTGATTCTCAGCTGGGGTACCTTCTGTGCAGAGTCTACATGTTCACCCTGTAGTCACGTGGGTTTCCTCCGGGTGCTCTGGTTTTCGCCCACTTCCCAAAGACATGCAGTAGGTGGATTGGACACTCTAAATTGGCCCTAGGTGTGTGCGTGTGTGTGCCTTCTGTGGAAGGTTGGGTGCCGGGCTGGCAACTTGACACTGTAAAACTCCACTGCCAATCATGAGCGGACAGATAATCCGCTGTGGCAAACCCTGACCGGGAAAAGCCGAAAGAAGAAGAAGATTGCAAGTTCTGACATTTGATTAGGGATCCAAGTAGAGGTTTGCAAGATACCAGTGGCCTCAGGAATAGGGGACTTGGGCTTGACAATCCCAGCCTAATGATAGTAACCTCATAGGCATGTGTGTGTGTGTGTGTGTGTGTGTGTGTGTGTGTGTGTGTGTGTGTGTGTGTGTGTATATGGTAGCATCCATACATTAAAGAGAGGGCATGGGGTACCCCTTTTAGTCAGAAGGTATAGGGATGGGTCATGCAAATATCCACCCATTGCCAGAACCATTCCCAGAATGCACACAGGGGGGAAAACACCATCATGGTGTTTGTCCCCCTGTCTGCATTCTGGGAATGGTTCTGAATGCACACAGGGGGACAAACACCATCATGGTTACCTGTAGGATGGCACTGTATGGCCCGCTGTCTTCCTCACTGGGAAATATCCAGGAGGGGAGAACAAATGAGCTGCACTCATAGATAAGGCTCATTGGTCATCAGGGTTGATGGAAAACAGCACATATGAAAAAATCTAAGACTAGTTCTCTCATGTAAGCAACTGCTTTGCCTAGTGCAGTGGTTAGCCCTCATTTCTTGAATACAGACCTGTTAATCCAGTTTATTTCAGACAGGACTGCTTTCCTCACAAAACCCATTAAGAAGAGCTTTTGCTCTTTACTAGTAATCAAAGTAGGTGTGTATATATATATATATATATATATATATATATATATATATATATATATATATGGATCCCCTACAGAAGACCGACTGCTCACAATACCGTCAACCACATCGTCGACACCAAAAGCCCGACACACTAAATACCGACAAAAGAGCTTTTTTAGAAAAAAGGAAATTAACATTTCCTTGTTTCTGCTAACAGGTAGCCTCCCTGCACCCCCCATGGGGGGCTCCACCCCCCACACCACCCGTAACTTTAATATACCAACTCCGAGATCGCACTACAGTGCAGGAATGGAAATATTTCCATTCCGCACTATGGAGACTTACCATTTCCCCATTGTCAGTATTTCGTGTGTCGGTGATGTGGATGTCGGTATTGTGAGCTGTCGGTCTTCTGTAGGGGATCCATATATACATACATATACATATTATCCTCATTATATATTATATTGTCCTCATCAGGCCCATAATTGAGTACAATGCCCCTTTTGGGATGTACCTTACCAGACACCTGCAGCAACTGGAAAGACCCCAAAAGTACCTCACCAAGAGGATCAAAGGGCTCAAACAGATGCCATATGCTGCCCAGTTAAAGAAACTCCAGCTCTACTCAGTGGCATACTGCCTGCTCAGAGGCGATCTGTGCCTGACGTATAAAGCCATGTCCAACCCGGAATTAATGGACATGCTGCACCTCAGAAAATCCAAATCCCATCGAGCTACGCGCTCGAGAGACTTGAACCTCAGCACTGAAATAAATAGGATATGCTGGAGGGACAGATTCATAACCCAGAGGCTGCCTTCACTCTGGAATAAAATCTCAGTCCAGGTTAGGCAGAGTCCCTCATTGACTCTCTTCAAGAGGAATCTTGATGAGTGGATGGGAGATCGTAGGTTTACCCCGGGTATCACTTCTGTGTCACTGTTAGACAGAGGCACAGTATACTAACCTCAAAAAAGGGCATAGCAAAATTAATTTAAAATGGGTGGCGAACACACTCTGGCTAGGCTTATAAATGCCCTAGGGCAGATAGCCTAGTATGAACCTATGAACCTATGAACATATATATATATATATATATATATATATATATATATATATAAAAATCTAAAAAGAGACCGAGAAATGTATATATATATATATAATATATAAATATATAAATAATATATAAATATATATATAATATTTATAATATATATAATATATAAATATAATATTATATAATATATAATAATATATAATATAATATAATATATATAATATATAAATATACATATATATATATATTTTTTATATATATTTTATATATATATATATATATATATATATATATATATATATAAAATATATATAAAAAATAATCTGTGTTATGTATTCCTATTGCCTGTCCCTCCAGTTTTCACATGCATAAGTCACCCACTCAATCACTCGCCTGTCCTTGCCAATCCAGTATTTTCTGCCTTTTCTTTCACCATAGCCAGCTACAAGTACAGCATGAGCATGACTGTAAACACTATAGTGCGTTTCACAGCAGACACCTATGTGTAGGAAAAATAAATGCTTTGCTCAGGTTATGTTTAAAGATGCACAAATCTAAGTCGCACTGTTCTTTCAATGCCCACGTCTTGGTCAAATATGTCACTCCTATGTGTCTTGATAACAAGCTAGCATCCTGTAGGAGACATGTTTGTATAGATGAACACACTATTACCCTTAGAAGGCTGATACAGTGGTGTTTAGTGCCTTAGAAGGCTGATACAGTGGTGTTTAGGGAAGTATAGTATTTGCCTTTTGAACAAGGAAGGTTTAGAGTCCCTGCTATCGCCCGCTTCCTGATTCTTGCTGTAGAAGCAGCACTGCCTCCAGCTGGACCAGCTGTGTGCAGACAGAATGTAGGCCTTTTGCAAACTCTCATGCTGATTACGGTAAATTACAAAAATAAAAAACTGCAATGCCTTCTGAATATAAATATTTATATACCATATTCATTGGAATCAGGGAACAGACAGTCGGCTCTACTGGCAAACAAACTGGAGCCCTGAAGATATTACTGGTGGACCAAGTGGCAGAGGGTTCCATGGTGAGGATATTGATTCCTGCTGTGGTGTGGACTTGGAACACATTAGTAGTGATGGCTTTAGATTGACTTGAAATAGTAATGCCAGCCCCTCAGTTGTCTTTGTGTGTGTGTGTGTGTGTGTGTGTGTGTGTGTGTGCTCTACTACTCTTTTTTGTAGATATGTGGTATGACTGGGCCAATGGTGGACAAACCCACTGGCTTTAACAGATGCACATCTTGTGGGCACAAAATTCTGAATTTGGATGCTCATGAAAGGTGTGTCTATTGTGTAGGTGCTTCTCATTTAGAGTAGGACTGTGAGATTTGCGCAGGTTTCAACTTCCATGCTTTGGTGGATTGCCACAACAAGTTAATCTTGAAAGGGCTTCTGCTTTCATCTGGAGCTCAAATTGCCACCAAGCCAGGAGCTTCAAAGGACTCCAAGAAGTGTGCCCCTCCAGCCTCCCTGTGAGTATCTGCTTCCAAGCCAGAAAAGAGGCAAAAATTATCAGATCTGTCTTTATCGGATCAGAGGAAAATCAGACCTCCCTCAGATCAGAGGAGTTCCTAGGATCCAATTCTTTTTTCAAATTAAGTGACTTCACCATGGATCCTACCTCTGGATCCAAATGTTTTAGAGAAGAATGATTATCCAATTCATCTGAGATAGTTTTGGTTCAGAGTTCTTCATCTTCGATCAAATCTTTGGATCTGAGGCCATCGGAGTGAAGATCTTGGACCCATACACCATGGTGCAACAAGTCCCCCTCTCTGGCTGGGTCTACTCACTCTTTGGTATCTTCCAGATCCTCTAAACTTTCCCATTCCAAGATAGACAGGATGATGAGGAGTTTACTCAAAGCTCAGATCAAAATGGGGCTTTTACAAGCTCCATCCCATCTTGGATCCTTGAGAGCCCTGCAGCCCTTGTTAGCCACTCCTCTTCCAATCCAACCACCTGCTTTGGACTCCAGGATCTGGATTCCTTGAAAGAGACAACATGGGAGCTGAGAATAGTATTTTCCTTGACTCCAGCAGTGTCCCAGTCTGGCTTGGCTCCAATGCTGCAGGAGCAGAGTGGGTCCTGGACCCGAGGCATCGATGCCAGCTTCGTGGGGAGTCTCGCATTGGACAGACATGGGAAGCATGTCTACACCTTGGCCACTTTTGCACAGAGAGCATTGAACTATTTGGCACATTTCATGCACCTTCAGAGGGATTTTGTCAAGGAGTTCACCACTTCTCTCTTTCAGAGACCTTGTTGGAGGGGGACTTTAACAAAGTTTCTCCACAACTGTCGAATCTTGCTTCCTTGTCAAATTCATTGATGCGGTTGATCTCCAATGTGGCAGAAGGAACATCTTCAGCAGCTGGATCATAGCCCTCAGGAGACATGTCTGGTTGAGGCTTTGTAGGTTCACAGAACCCTTTAAGGTTTCCATTACTAACACCCCCTTTGATAGTTCATCCTTATTTGGACCATTGGTTAAGGAAACACTTGCCTGCAGCGAGCAAGAGGAAAAGACCCTGTCTTCTGTAGGGATCAAGTTTTCTTCCCCTCAGAGGCCTTTATCCAGGCACCAGTGGAGTGGGAAGAAAATGCGGTTCAGGAAGTATCAGGGTTCTTTCCAGGGCTTTCCTGAAGACTCCTCGTCTAGAGGCAGAGGATGAGGTTTGAATGGGGGACACCACCCTAGAGGCAGTGGGGGTCCACACAATCATGGCTTCAGAGAATCTTTCTCTGACCAACTCTATCAGCACTGCCCAAATGTCCTAATCAGTCAGGGGCATATTTTAATTGCACCTAGACACCTGGCCAAAGCTAGCAAATGACATCTGGGTGCTCAAAATAATTTCCAGAGACTATTACATTTCCTTTTAAACTTCCTCCATCTCATCTGAAAGGAATCTGCTTGATGTTCTACCCAGTCAGATGGAGTATGCCATGCAAGAAGTTCAAAAACTTCTTGACGAAAGAGTCATTCAACAGGTCCAAACCAAACAGGGAGGATGCGGAACTTACTCATGCTTCTTTTTGGTGCCAGAAAAGACAGGGGACCTAAGGCTGATATTGGACCTGAGCAAGCTAAATCTATATTTCAAGAAGTCAAAGTTACACATGGTGACAGTTCAGTCCATTCTGCCATTGCCATTTAAGGATGATTGGATGTGCTCTATAGATCTCCAGAATGTGTACTATCATTTAAAAATCAACAGACACTCCAGGAAACAGTTGCGCTTCCTGCTGGGAGCCAATCATTACCAATTCAGAGGACTACCATTCAGACTCACCACAGCCCCCCTGGGTGTTTACCAAATGTATGTTGGTAGTGGCAGCTCACCTGAGACTACAAGGATTCCAGGTGATTCCATACTTAAACAATTGTCTCCTAAACTGCACTATCAAAACATCAACTGGTACAAGCAACGCAGTACCTCTTGCACACCTTCAGTCAGCTGGGAATCACAATAAATTTGGAGAAGTCAAAACTAATACCTGTGCAATGAATAGAGTTCATAGGAATGCAACTGAATACAATTTGTCAGGTAGCAGCTCTGCTGTTACAGCGTGTATCATCCCTGAGACAGCAAGTCCAAGTCTTACTGGACACACCCGTACCCCCAGCAAGGTTCATACTAAGAGATCTACGTTCCATGTTAGCTACCATACTTCTAGTGCCATTGGCAAGATTCTTTATGCGAGTACTTCAGTGGATTTTAGCAGTTCAAAGGTCTATTCTGTATCACCCATTAAATGTCCCAATCGAGCTGACTCCAGTTTGCTCTGCAGGCATCATCTTCAATAGTTGATGTTATCGGACAATCTTGATCTGGGCAGGTCCTTTTCCCTTACCCCTCCAACAGCCACAGTGACCATGGATGCTTCCTTGTTGGGGTGGGGGGGCATTATGAAGGAAGATTGGTCTAAGGCATGTGGTCACCAACAGAGACCAAATTGCACATTAATATTCTAGAGATGACAGCAATCTTTCTGATGTTGCAACTTTCCAAGACTGTCTACCTCTAGGAAGGGTAGTAATTTACATAGACAACATGTCAGTAGTGTGGTATATCAACAAACTTGGGGGGGAATCCATTAATACCTGTTATGCAGGGAGACAATGAGAGTCTGGGAATGGATGATCTCTTCGAACCACTTTTTTATTGCAATGTACATTCCAGGGAGACCAATGTTCTAGTGGACAGACTCAGCAGATCTAGCTTGAGTCCATGCGAGTGGTCCCAAAATCAATCAGTAGTGAATCAAATCTTCCTCTGATGGAGTCAACCTCGCTGCAACCTTTTTAAATCTCCTCTGAGCACCAAATGCAGCAAGTACTTTGCTCTGATTCCCCCCAGAGGGGAGTCACCCAGCGATGGTCTAGTACACGATTGGCCTCCAGGTCTCCTGTATGCTTATCCCTCAATTCCCTCGATTCTGAAAGTCCTACAGAAAGACCAGCAGGTTAAAGAGTACTCTAATCCTCATTGCTCCTTTCTGGCCTTGTCAGGTATGGTTCTCCTTCCTGCAGACTTACGACAAATATCCACCATAGATACTTGATCCCAGACAGGTTCTGATTTCTCATCCACCAGAACACCAAACTCCCAACCTCAGATCCCTAGAATAACTGCTTGGTTCCTCCACTTCCAATGATTCTAAAAACATCCAGGCTGGCCTCCTCTGTCCAGGAAATCATACTTGCTTCTCAAAAACCTTCTATAAAAAGCTATACAATAGCAAATGGAAGAGATTTTCTGTGTGGGCATCAAAACAGAACACTGACCCTTTTTCAGCTCCCATCTCAGCTATTCTTCTCTTTCTGAGTTCTCTTTTTCAGGATGGTACACGTTTTTTCTATGATCAAGTTATAATTGGCAGCTATTGCAAACTTCCACATTGCGGAAGATCCTAATTCACTGACTTTCATTTCAGCATCCAGATTATGCAAAGCCTTCATGAAAGGGATTTTCCTACTTAGAACCCCAGTTAAAGATCCTTTCCATCCTTGGGATCTGACATTAATACTACAAGGTCTCACTCAGAGACTGAACTGGCTGACTCCTGTGACATAACATTTCTATTATGGAAGATCATTTTTCTTGTGGCCATTACTTCATCTTGAAAGGTGTCAGAATTTCAGGCCTTATCTTCCAAACGTCCATATATTACCTTTTTTAAAGACAGAGTTTCTCTGAGGATGAAACCCTCCTTTATGCCTAAGGTGGCTATGGAGACTAATGTAAATCAGTCCATTCATCTTCCAGTCTTCTTTCTCAGTCATTCCAAGAAGGGTGAATATATGCTTCACCTACTCGGCATTCATAGACAGTTGCATTTCTATCTGCACAAGACAAAGGAACATTGGAAATCTGAACAGATATTTATTTCCTTTTCACCCAATCAGCTAAGACAGGTAGTATCTAAAGTAACCCTTGCAAACTGGATCACTAATTGCATTTCCATCTTTTCCTTGAAAGGCTTACAGTTGCCTCGTCCACCAAGAGCTGTTACTGCTAGGTTGATGGCCACTTCTCTGCTTTTTTGTCTAGAACCTCTATTGATGAAATTTGTGCTGCGGCAACTTGGTCCAATACACATACTTTTGTCTTGCATTACAAATTGGATTTAGTATCGAGACAGAGCAGGTTTTGTCTCTGAGGTGGTCTGACATATCTTTCCATAGGGGCCACCCAAGAAGTCAAGTAGCTGGGGACTCTGACCCAGTCATGAGGAAGAATGAAATGGATAACATCAGATTTAGGAGTTATCTACTTACCATATCTTGGTATCTGTGTTGCCCAATGTTATTCTTCCTCACATCCCACCCGACCTTCCCCCTTCCAGGAAGTTTAGAGGCATCCAGAGGATTTGAAGCTCCTTTGGCTACCTTTATTGAGCTCTCGATTAAGGGTGGTATCTTTGTGTTTGTAAATTACATTTCTATACTTTTCTCTCTTTTTTCCTGGGGCAATAAATTCGATCTAAGGAGTTAGGGGAGATGCAAGGCATTATGGGAGTGGGAGGAGCTCGATACCTGAAATATTGATCTTTTGGAATGGCCAGATTGGACCTAGTTGTGAGGAAAAATGAAATTGGACATCATAGATACCAACTTATGGTACATATATAACTCCTAATTAGCTTCCAAAGCCTCAGGGCACCTTCCATATTCCAAAACTGTCAAGCAGCTGGAGCTGAGCTGACTAAAAGACAAGTTTGGACGCAAAGCCCTGCAGAGCTTTACTGCTGCTGAAGACTACGCACTTCTGAGACTTTTGAGAATCAATGCTTGGTTTGTGCTTTCCTTTACTGGATAGATAAGATCCCTTTGGGGAAAAAACTTCCATTTTCTTACTGGTGTTTTATTACTTTACTCTTCAAGAAAGTTATTTTAAAGCTGGAAGTGTTGTGATTTAATGTCTGTCTCGAGACTGTGATGTACTTTCAAATGGAGCAATCATTTTTTCTGTCAGTTTACAAGTAGTGTAAACTAACTGATAATATATTTTCTGTGTTTATTTTTCCATTGTGGGTCTTCCATAATGTTTGAAAGTGCTTTTTACTGTGTTTTTGTCTGTCAGAAAAGTAACATTTGTGGACTGGTAGTTTTACCAGCATTTGCTGATTGTTTTCCCTGGGAAAGAACCATTTTCACCTTGACCATGGAGTAGATTGTCAGTCTCACAGTTGGTCCTTCTTCCCATCACAACAAGAAAAATGTAAGCAAACAGCCTTTGCTACCATAGCCAGCTAACAATTTGGTGCAGCTGCAAGTGAGTGACTCTGCTGTGGTCATTTGTTGTACCTCAGACCACTCATCTTTTACCTTGGGTCCCTCTGGTGTAGCACCTACAGCCACTATGGACCAGGGGTTAGCCATGCTCTCTGCAGCTGTTGGAGTCCCCTCAGTGGGCGAGGGAGACCCACTCTAGTAAGTGTGGGGAGTTGGAATAGGGAAGGTTTCCCTGTTGTGTCAGAATACTGTGTCCATCCCTGGGGAAGCAGCAGCTGCTATTAGTAACGCAGTTGGACCCATTTTTCCTGTCAAAAAGAAACAGAAAACCAAACATGTATCTCCACCCCTCAAGTTTCTTTGGGTAGGAATAGTTTACTAGTACTGGTGCAGAGTTTAATTCAGGCTATTGATCTTTCTTATAGAGTAGTTTCTGGTAAAAGAAAGAGAGATCCCTCGTTTCCTGAAGAAAATCATGATTCTAAATCCAACCAGGAAGATACAGGGGCAGATTCAGGGTTTTGTCCTCAGATTTCTTATTCATACTTGGGGAAAAGCTCAGTTTCTGATTCTCCCAGTGGAGTTTCTCTTTCTCTGAGACTATTGCGAGAATGTTCCAGCATTTTCAGTGGGAGAACACTGAGGTTTCTCAGTCCCGCAGAAAACAGTATGAGTTGTTACAAAAGGATTTTCCAGAACCTATATCCATTTCTTCTACCCTGTCTGCTTTAGAGGATATGTGTCTTAGTGCCTGCAGTTTTCCTGATAGTCAGCCAACTGTCCCTAAAAAGGCAGAGAGGATGTATAAAGATCCTCATTCTTTTACATTTTTATACACTATTCCCAAACTGACCCAGCATCTATAGCCTTAGTTGACTCCACTGCTGCTAAGTAATTAGTTAATTTGAGTCCAACTCTTTCTAATAAAGATAGGAAAATTATTGATAGGCATGGAAAAAGTGTATATTTCTGCAACTTTGATTTTAAGAATTTTACATTGTCAAGCTCATATGTTAAAGTTTGTTCTGACATATGGTGAAAGTAAGAGGAATAGTTTTATCTCCAGTTTCTTCTTGTGAAGCAAAATCTGCACCACCGGTACTGTTTTAAGTAGGATTGCTTGGCTGCATTCTCAGAACCTCCCAGATGATGTAAAAAAGAGATTTTAAATTCTCCCATGGATAGAGATTTAGTGTTTGGCCCCTCTGCTGCATAAGTGATCAAAAAGTGTGATGAAAGGGTCAAGTTGATACAGGGAAGCTCTAAGATTTTTCAGCTTTCCTTTCCAAATTGTCCAAGGGATTTTCTTTGTCCTCATCCAATTTTTGCAAAAAAAAAAAAATAAATAAAAATAAATAAATAAACAGACTCAAAAGAATTCAGGTATACAGATGGTTAAAAAGAAGGAGCAAGGGGTTCCAAAAGGAAGTGTTAAACCTCCCTAAAGCATGGACAGTCCAGCAAGTCTAAATGACTAGTCAAGAAACCTTGTGACTCCCCTCCTCCCTGGCCCTTTTTTTCTTCTTCCAGAAAGTATGAATCTCCATTTTTCTCTTTGACAACAAATTGTTTCGGAAAAATGGGTTCTGAAAATTATCCATCAGGGTTACAGATGAGAGTGGGAGGAAATTCCTACTCTCCAGGGGGTTATTCCTCATCCTGCAGATCAGTCCCAAGGAATGACAGAACTGGTTCCTCTTTCCCAGGTGATGAAGGGTTTTTATTCAAAGAAGATCATAGTGCCAGAGAAAATGCTTGGAGACCAGTTTCTTTCCTAAGCCTATTTGTGTTAGTGTCAAAATTCAAAATGATACCACTTCACAACATGTTCCTCTTCTTCCTCTTTCAAGTTTTCTTGTAACACTAGACTTAAAAGATGCTTATCATCATATCCCTATGCATCCAGATTTCAGGCGTCTCTTAAGGTTGTGTGTATCTGGATCACATTATCAGTTCTCTGTCTTATCCTTTTGGCTATTCATTGCACCAAGAATGTTCACAAAGTGTGTAGCTCTAATTCTAGCTCATTGCAGGCTACAGGGCATTCACATTTTTCCATATTTAGACAACTTGCTTATCTTTGCAGAATTTTTCAAACTGTCAGAAATCTCTTTCTTGAGTGAGAGATCTTTCGCACAAGCTGGGATTCCAAGAGAACATTCAAAAGTCTTTCTTGACTCCCTCAAACAGGATCGTGTTCCCTTCAGTTCAAAAAAAGGTTTTATTCCACAGGAAAAGATAGATCTTTATTTAGATCTGTTTCCAAGGTTTTCCGCTCAGATGTCAGTCACTGTGAAGGAATACTCAGGATTTCAGTTTTCATGGCATGTATGATTCTTATGCTGCTGCTGTTAAGACTGCTCATGAGAAAGGTACAGTGGTATGTAAAATCAATTTGGTGCTAGCATCAACACCATTTATCTTTTCAGGTCTCTGTACTGGAGTTTGTCAGAAGAGAATTTTTTTTTTTTTGTGGAGACAACAGATATAGTTAAACCAGGTCTCCCCTTCTCCCTCCCTGCTTCAAAGCAGTTAGTCAACACAGACACATCAAACTTTGGTTGAGGAGCAGTTTCAAGGGGAATAAAAGTGCAGGGGGTGTGGGAGACCTAGGACAGCTGTAAGCACTTAAATATCAAGGAGATGCTTGCTCTGATCAGGACACTAAACTCTCTGAAACATGTTTGGTCCCAGGAAGGTCGTACACCCTTTACAGACTAGCATATTAGCCTTTGATATAGTTTCAAGGCACAATCTCCCTCTACAGGCACCCTACATTCCATTAGAGCCAAACTGTGTGTCAGACAAGCTGAGCAGGACCAGGGCAGACCCTCATGAATTGAGACTCGATCGGGGGGGGGGGTCTTCCAAGATTTGATCCATCTGTGGGGAGTTCCTCAAGTAGACCTCTTTGCCTCCTGTCTGAACAATCAACTGGCAAAATTCTGTTCCAGGACTCCATGCAAGAAGACCTGGAAGGCAGATGCCTTTTCCTTTCCTTTGACAGGAATCTTCCTGTATACCATTCCACTAAAATACTGGGTACTTCTGAAGATACAGAAGGAATCCCCTATAATCACTGTGGTAACTCCTTTATCACCCAGACAACTGTGGTTCTCCATTTTTTTTTTTGGAAATGGCCAGGGACAGTTACCACAAGCTTCCTCACAGAATGAATCTACTCACACAAGAACAGGGGTGTTTGATATACCCTGACATCAATCAACTGACTGCCTGGATGATAGGATCTTAATTCCTTTTAGGCCTGTTTTCTGAGGACACGCAGCATGTTCTTTTGGAGGCAAGAATGCCTGCTACTAAAAAATCATATATTAGCAAATGCAAAAGATTTTCTATCTGGAACCAAGAACATAACCAGTAACCATTCAGGGCTAATTTTTCTCTGGTTTTACAATATTTGTGTGTGTTGCTATTCTATGGCCTTTTTTATTCCTCTATTAGGGTTCATTTATCAGCCATTTCAACATGTCTGCCCATGGATCCTCTTCTTTCAGGACAGTCTCATGTCAAAATGTTCTTGAAAGGGGTTTTGCATAGTAGTTCTTTAATTTAACCGGTGGCCCCTCCTTTGTGTTATATAAGCTAACACGTGTTCCATTTGAACCAGCTAATCTTCTTGACTTGAGGTTCTTAACACGAAAAACAGTTTTACTGACTGCTTAGACCTCTGCAAGATAGGTATCTGAGTTGCAAGCTCTAATGATGAGTCAACCCTCCCTCATATTCCATAGAGACAGGGTTTCTTTTAGAACTAATCCTTCTTTTATGCCTAAAGTGATATCCAAATTTATTTTAAGCCAAACTATCCATCGCCCCATTTTCTTTCCTGATCCTAGAAATGAGAGAGAAAGGATATTCCATACCTTGGATGTCCGGAGACAACTCTGGTACTTTCTTGACAGAACTAAATATTTTGGATCTTCGGATCAATTGTTTATTTCCTGTGAAGGTAAGAAGAAGAGACAACCTGTTTCAACACAGACGATTTCCAAATAGTCGTCTAAGGCTTTGGTTATACTCACCATGTAAACTCTTTTCCAGGCAGGGACAAGGCCCACTCTACCAGGGTCTTGGCTTCATCTATGACTATTTGGAAGGGGTTAGATTCTAGAAGTTGTTACTTGGTCCTCTATACATACTTTTACAAAGCACTATAAACTTAATTCGTTCTTTAGGTCTAGAACAAGCTTTGCAAGAACCATTCTCCAGGACTCCTGGACCATTTTCCTTCCTCCTGCCAAATATAATTAGCTATGGTAATGTACTCAAACAACTAAGACTGTTGCAGCAGTGATAAATATGAAGAACAGCACAGTTCAGTTGTGTAAGATGAACTTGCCATAACAGTAGATGTTTGAATGATCATTGTTGCAGTGTAAGCTCTCTCCATCCATCCCCCTTGTTTCTAGTGTATTTTTTTATGCCAGGGTATGGAAATTTGTTTTTTGTCATTCCTAACATTGTTCTTTCATGGCTCAGCCTCCCTCTCTCTGCTAGCAGGAAAGTTCTGTAGGGCTTCGTGCCAAAACTTGCCTTTTAGTCAGCTCAGACCCAGCTGCTTGACAAGTTTGGGCATGTGGAATGTAACCCGAGGCTTTGGAAACTGGCCAGCTGTTATATCCTTGGTAGGATATAACCTATATAGCTAAGGCTACTGCAGCAGTGATCATTTGAACATCTACTGTTCTGCCATATTTAACTTATACAACTTGTACTTTCCTGATGAATAATAATTACAACAGACCAGGACAAGACATAATTTTGTTGCCACTTGCCACTAGAACAAGGGATTAAAACTTACAAAGCAGATCATTTAGTGCTCCTTGGTAGTGAATTATCCTGGCAGCACCATTTGAAGCCAGCGACTGTAAGCTTTGTCTGATGTTTCTGTCTGCGTGCATTCAAATGGGATTTAAGGATGCATTCTGAAGAAGCATAACAAAATGTATAAAAATGAGGGCACAGTGAGTAAAAAACAAACAAACTGGTGTCTGCTCTGGCTATCAGACAACTTACCATGTTTGTTTTATTCTTTACCTTGGTTAGCTAAGCCTGGAAGTGTGTTTGTGTTATAATTTCTTTAAAGACCATATCTGAAAGACAGAAATGTTTATAGCCTTTCTATACTTTTAGTATAGAACTGAAATAAAGGCAAATTGGAATCAAGGCGTACAGAGATGGGTTCAACTTTGGCAACTGCGTTTTTCGGATGGTTTTCACTTCCTTTTGTAACACTGACATATCTTCTGTATTTGGCAGCCTTTCCTTCTGGGGTGTATTGGCAGGTTTGTTCCTATCAGTAAGTATGGAGAAAAATAGTTAAAAAAGTTTAATTGGGAAATTATCTGAGCAAGGCTAATAGTCTATTACTGAAGATACACTAATTAGTTGGAAAGATGAGTAAACAATGCAAACATTAAATGTAGGCCTGTATGGTTGATTAGAATGTCTGCAGGTCTTTAAAGAGTTTTGTCTGTAGTTATTGTAATTTGTGTCCTAAATTGCTGTATTTGCATAGAACCAGTGTTTAAAAGACCACATCTCATTTTGAATTTGTCATGATAGATAAATAAATAAAGAAACAGAAATGGCCAGACTGCATCCCTTCACCAGTGTTTTGCTCCTCAGAAAATTACCAGCAAGCTAAATGCACAAAGTCTGGGACCCACGGTCACAAAAAAAAGAACTGATTGCAGTTTCCTACTCTCCCTCTCTTCCTTTGGACTGCATCCATTCTCCAGTGTTTTGCTCCTCAAAAAAGTACCAGCAAGCTAAATGCACAAAGTCCAGGACCCACTGTTACAAAAACAAGAAGTGACTGCAGTGTACGTTTATATACTCTTCCTAATAATTTTTATTGAATTCACACAGCTGTTACCTTCTGAGACCACATATGGTGAGCACATTACATAGGGGCACTGTCCCCATCCCCCTTAATCCTGCTTTACCCCATAAAGCATGATAACCATCCTAATAGCGTAACAGCATTTCAGTTTAATCCTAGAATCTCACTGACCTGTGGTAAGACACATAACAGATACCGTGTTTCTATCTACCTGCCCTACTGGAAAAGTGATCTCTGACTACATCAGAAGCTGATGCCCTGACTCTTAGCAATCTCCTAAACAGAGACTATTTGAGTTCCACAGGTGGTAGGGCGCCATTTTTAAATCTCACTTACAGGGCTCATGCTAGGTTTCTGGTGTTTCCCTATCAGCATGCGCTTCAAATAAGATTGCAATGCAAAGTGTAATATAGAGCTTTTGGCTAAAATAATATTTTGCTTATGGTGAAACAGTATATCACATTGCTCACTGTTGAAAGGTGTTAAAAGCAGCTGATTATTATTTGATGTAACATTCGCTATATCAACAGCTGTGCTTCAATGTGTAGTGTACTTCGGCAAACACCGGTCTTGTTGCTTACCAGTTATTCTAATTGCACATGGCGCTAGTATTTACTGTGACCATTGATTTGTGTGTCATCAAGACTACAAATTTAAAAAGTGTATCGACTGAACAAGAAAGACACATAACAGATATTGTGGTTTTACCTGTTCTGTTCGCCGTCACTGTGCTTCGGCTCACTCTGCTCCCCTACCCTACCCTACCCTACCACCAGTTCCCACCCACCCCCACTTACCGTTAATATATACTCTAACCACCTTCCCTCCCCCCTCAATTGGCCTATCAGCTGCATTCTACCTAACACCCTTCCTCTTCCATCAAGCCAGCCACATCCATCCTACCCCAGCTTTCAATTCACAGCCATCATATTCTCCTCCTCCTAACTCCTTTTCTACTACTCTTACCACAATTATACTCTGTATTAGTCCAACAACCTCTTCAACCTCTCTTGCTACAATACACTCACTACCTGTCACCTTACTCCCTGACTACCATTCCTACCATCTAACACTTCAGTCCCACTACTTACTTCACCCTTACCTCACCACCTCTATTACTTCTCCTCTAATTTCATAACCCTCCTCTGTTTTCAAGTAATCCTCTCTCTCCTCCACACTTTTTCTAATTATGCCTCTCACCATTCTCACTACTTGTATGCTACTTTATCTTTCCTCAGTGAACTCTTATCATACCAACCTAGGATATCTAAAACCTTCACCAACAATCTCATAGGAATACTTCAACCACAAGTTCACCCATTCATGCTCTGTTTCCCCCTCACTTTATAACTTCTCTTATACTCATTTCTTCAAACCCAAATGCCTGCTTATCCCCTCCCTCCCCAAGACTAAAAATAAAACTTTGTATCGACTGATCTTTTAATTCCATGCTCTCACTGATTTCTAGAACTCTACTTCTAGCTGGTGACATACAACCTAACCCAGGACTCTCCACATCACCACCTGCCTCTTACCAAACAACATCCATCCCCTTAACCCCTGTCATCTCTGTCATCTCCATACTGTCTATAAATATACAAAGTCTGCTAAACAAAACTACTGAACTTCATACATGGATTTCTCACAATACTCCACATATCCTAACCATGTTAGAAACCTGGTTAAAACCTCATATCACAAACAATGACATTTTACCCCATGGATACAAAATCTATCACCAGGACAGAATTTCATAAAAGGTGGTGGTGTAGCCATACTCTTCTCTGACCAACCGAACCACTCCCCATTATCCACCCTGCCACCAGACTTCCATCCTGATTAATACTTAATTGTCACTTAAACACCCACAAAAATTGCTGTTGCCACCATCTATATCCCCCATGGCAAAAATATCCCCTATTCTTGAAAAACAGATCCTGGATCACTCAAAACATACCCTGTGAAACTTTTGTACTAGGGGATGTAGATATTGACTGGATAACACTATGTACAAATTCTCCCAGCCATAGCATCAACCTCTTCAGATTCACTCAGCTCATCACAACCCCAAGTAATTTTAACAAATACTCTCACTCTGGCACTATCCTAGACTGGATTCTAACTATAGATCCACATCTCTATCACACTCCCAGATACCCTAAGTAACCACCTACCCGTCTGTACTATCAGACACTCTCCACAACAACTCAGACCTCATATCTATAAAGAATTGTCTGGTTTCAGCCCCACAAGACTTAATGAAAGACTCTCATCTGTAGATTAGTCCAGATTGCATACTCTTCCATTAATGACGCTGTGTTAGGATTCAATTCTATCTTCCTAGACATACTAAATTCACTAGCATCTCTCTGAACAATCAGGATTAAATCAAATTATGGCCCTGGCTCACTAAAGACACGTGTATCCTTATGCATAAAAGAGATTCTGCCCAGAATACCTAGCTAAAATCCAAATCCTCCTCTCACCACCAAAATTTTAAAGAACTTAGAAACTGCACAAAAAAACAAGTCTGTAACGACAAGAAAAAATTCTGTTATAAGGCCCTAACTAGCCATCACACTAACACCAAAGCCTTCTGGTGTACTATCAACTCTATTCTTCATCCCGACAACCCCCAAACTCCTAATCCATACCCTAACAAATCAGTTCACGACATCGCTTCCCATTACTTCATTGATACTATCCACAAACTAAATAACTCTGGGCAGAACCCAAACTTCACTATTCCTCCCCTTATACCTTCTAATAAAACCTTATTCTCTCTCATTCTAATCCCCATTTCATATATAAAATCTGTCCTCCAAAAACTAAAACCATGTACCTCTTCTACTGACAATCTACTCCTCACCCCACTTTCTAAAAGTCACAGCAGACTCAATAAATTATCCAGTCTCAATATTTATTAGTAGATCCCTGACATCTGGAAATCCTTCTACATAATATCCCTACACAAAGGAGGAAACTCCACAGATCCATCAAATTTGAGACCTATAGCTATTCGCTCCCCCTATCAAAAATTCTTGAAAAGTGTATACATGCACACCTGCTCAAATTCCTGATCTATGAAAACTTTCTTAGATCTACCTAATATGGTTTCCTTCCAAACCACAGTACCACCACAGCCCTTTTATCTTTCTCTAATATAACAGCTGAAGCCTGTGATAATAATAATAAACTTGTATCATGTCTATTCTTAGACCTATCAAAAGCATTTGACACTGTATCTCACTCTTTACTCCTTACTAAATTATTCAAATTCAACCTCTCTACTTCCACTCTTAAATGGTTCTCCAGTTATCTCTCAAACAAACTATAATCTGTCAGATGGCATTCCTTCGGCTCTCCTTTCATACATATCCACACCAGTACTCTATCTTGGGACCCCCTCTTTTCTGTGTCTTTATCAATGATCTGCATGCATCTTGCCTTAACTCCATTTTTATACAATACACTGACGACTCTACACTCATCTCCTCTTCTAAAATTATTTCTCAGCTTCACACTCTTACCAAAAACTCCTTTCTCTCTGTAGAAAATTGGCTCACCTATAACCAGCTTATTCTAAATCCCAAAAAAACTAAACTTTTAATCTTTCTCCCCAAATCTTTTTCTCACCTTAAATCCACATTTTCTATGTCATCCCTTAACAACACAATCATTAATACAGAATCCCACACAAAGCTTCTCAGTATGATATTAATCAGTTAAAATTTGACCTTCATATCGACAATCCATAAAAAATACAAACCAAAAACTAGGTCTACTCTACAAGAATAAAAAAGTTCTCACCTGAGACTCTAGACTCTCCTTAGCTTAAGCTTATCTACTTCCAAGTCTTCTCTATGTTGGTCCAGTCCTTACAAACATTCAGATCTCCACATTTACTAAACTGACATATAATAGTAATGTTTTTCAGCTTTTCACGGTTAGGGGTCACCACAGCAGAACTCCAGTCCGCTAATTATTGGCAGTGGATTTTTTTAAAGTGCTGAGTTGCCAGCCCGATGCCCAACCTTCATAGATGGCACACCCATCATACCTCTCAACCTGGAAACATCAAAAATCTGGACAAGGCCCATGAAAAATAGGTAGAAATCTGCACGCTGATTAACATCTATTTTACATACATAATTACGTAACCCCCACCCATTTCAATGGAATTGTGGGATACCAGCTTTCAAATGCAAACTGAAGAACAGATAACCAAAATATGGCACCAGAGTCCCCCTGCAGCCATTCCAATGTCCCATTACCTGGCTATTTCACCCATTTACCATAAACACTAATGTATGCATGCTGCTTTACTTCTACAATGATTATTTGGATTTTATTTTTACATTTTACAGCACAACAATGCAGAAACACTAATAGACATTATCTGGTAAACAAAGCAATACTGTCTCACAATGAAAATAGGCTTGACATTAATACTTCTCTGCCCTTGAAACTCACATTCATTGAAACAGCATTGAAACCCACACCACATCCAAAGAAAATGCATCTGGCCAGTGGTGAATAAAGATTACCTTTGGGATGTTTTCAAATCATTGGCCCTTTGCACACAAAACATGAAACAGACATGTGTTCTTTCTTTTATACACCTTCCTGACTTTATTAAATTATATTCCTTGTATAATACAACACACTTGTTAGAGCGCATTTTAAATTTATTGTTTGAACATTTTACCAGTAGGCTGTACTGTAGGCAATGAAACAAAACATATGAACCAATAATGACAAAACTGCCCAATTCAGAACATTTCCATCATAAAAGTCTACTTCTACACCCACACTATAAATAGAATGACAGTAGTGTAAGCTATAAGCATCTTGCACAGTGTCTCACACTTATTTTCAATTTCATTTTTTTTGGGGGGGAGGGGCAAAAGGTCAAAAACCAGGGACATATTTTAAACATTTCTTGTATAATTTTGTAAAGTTGCTAGAATAAAATGTTGTGTGGCCACCATGCATTTCACTATACACTGCAGTCTTAACAACATACCACTATGCCAAATCAGCAGCTTCCTGAAAAATAGGAAGACTGAAACTTAATGGCTATCATTTAGTGAATTAATTTCTCACTTCAAAACATAGCTCTTAACCTCTTAGTACAAAAAACATGGACAGACAACAAAGCCAATAATGGGGGAATACAAATTCAGTTCTCACTTCTCACTCACTATATCTCTGAAGTCTGAACTGTTAGCACAAAAACAATAATGGGGGAAGAGCCATGGTGGTGCAGCGGTAGCGTTGTCACCTTACAGCAAAAGGTTCTCCCGTTCGATTCTCGATTGGGAGCGCTTTCTGTGTGAAGTTAGCATGTCCTCCCCACGGTCGAGTAGCATTCGAAAGACATGCGTGAATGGGTGTGCCTTCGTTGAAGGTTGGGCATCAAGCTGGCACCTCGGCACCGTAAAAATCTACTGCCAATCATTAGTGGATCGGAGTTCTGCTGTGGCAACCCCTAACCAGGAAAAGCCGAAAGAAGAACAACAAATTGTGTTCTCAGTTCTCACTTCTCATCATAGCTCTCAACTCTTAGCACAAAATAAAATGTTGTTACTTCTCATCTTAGCTCTCAACTCTTAGCACAAAACAAATTTTCTTACTTCTCATCATAGCTCTCAGTTCTTAGCACAAAAAAATCTGGACAAAGCTCAGAAATGGTGGTGGCTAGGGATATTAGACTCTTTTTACCTTGTAGCAAATGTACAGGTTTTGAGCCTGAATACTTCTAGCCACCAGGTGTATTACATAGGGGCATTTTCACAGACACACACACACACACCACACACACACACACACACACACACACACACACACACACACACGCACACACGCACACGCACGCACACACACACACACACACACACACACACACACACACACACACACACACACACCTTAAAAACGAGTTGTTCCAGCTTTGAAGCTTACCCTGAGTAGTTCCCTCTGCCGTTATCCCTGCTCGCGCAAACTCTGCTGTTCCTGTCATTAATCTATGTTCCTCTGCTGCTCACAAACACGACTGTTCCTGCCATTAATCCACATTCCTCTGCTGCTCACAAACTCTGCTGTTCCTGCCATTAATCCACATTCCTCTGCTGTTCCTGCCATTAATCCCTGCTCGCAAATGCCTCTGCCATTCCTGCCTGCACGTTCCTCTGCTGTTGCTCGGAAACAAGTTCCCGCCTGCTTGCAAATTCAATTTCGGCCAGGGAGGACATGCAGACTCCGCACAGAAGGCACCCCAGCCAAGGATCGAACCGGAGAACCTCTTGCTGTGAGGCGGCAATGCTAACCACTGCACCACCGTGGCCGCCCTAATTCTTCTCAGTGCTACGATCTGTTAAAACCCATTTATTTCGAATTTTATTATACAAGTGTAGGACTACTTGTATATTTAATTTTATAAATACTTTTTTTTTTTATTTCAAGTAAGGAATATTGTTCTTTTAATGTCAGAAGCTTGTGACTGGTGGCTTATTTATGACGTAGACCTGATGACATATCAGCTGTTGATATCTACCTTTAGAAGAGTGAATGTTTAAAGCTATTACTATGATACAAATATTTGATGGTTGCCTTATTTGAAGGGCAAATAGAAAATTGTGTTCTTGGTATGTCAGATTGGTCTGACTGGTATCAGCATATTATAATAGGGAAGTCAGGAAAGTGGGTGCTGGTACTGGAGAAATATTATTATTCTTCTTCTGAAAAAAAGTGTGTGTGTGTGTGTGTGTGTGTGTGTGTGTGTGTGTGTGTGTGTGTGTGTGTATGTATGTTAGAGAGGAAAGGCCTGGTAAACTACATCTGTTCCTCTGCTTGTCTAGTAAGTCCTGTGGCTGGTGCCAGCTGTTTATGAGGTTGAAATAGGAGTCAGATGAGACTCAAACAGCATTGGATAGATGGATGGATGGATGGCTGGCTGGCTGGATAGATGGATGAAACATTATCAACAACAAAATGCAAAAACCTCATGCATATGCTGAGGGCTGTGATGTGCCAGAGGATATCCCACTTGTCTACAGAATAAATCCCAAATCCCATGGCAGCACAAGGAGGCATAGATGGTAGCCATCGTAAATTTGTCCTAATTGATGTGAAGGACTAAAGTACTTGGGTTTACTTTTCATCTGGAATCACTGATCTTCTTGATGACTGAAAATGTTGCAAGTAGAACCCAAAGCATTACTTTCTGGCAGACAGCCATTTGACAGGAGGCATGTTGGAGTAAAAGACAAACTTGCTCGAGCAGTTTTATGAAGACCAACTAATTTCTCAGAGAAAGTTTGGATAGGTGGCATACTAGTTTTAGGCAGTGTCTCACTCTTATAATGTCTAACACCCATTGCTTTTCTAACAAGGTTTTTCCAGCTGTCTTGAATTTATTAAATGTTTCTTTCAGCTTCTTGTCAAAGACTGGCAACCAAGTAGGCACATTGTCATAATTGCTTAGGGGACTTAAGAGCTGTGACTTTAGATAGGAACATAGTAACAATACCGGGCAATCAGTCACAGGAACCATGATGCCTAGTCATATACACCTTTATACAGACATATTTAAAAGTTTTTGCCAAGCTTTACAAGCACTTAATAATGCTGACCTTCCAATACAGATGACATACTAAATGGAACCAAAGAGTTGGAATGAGAGTTTTATCCTTTTACTGGTGATGCTGAAGTTGCTTTTTCCAGCATCTCTTCATGGGGCCTGCATAGGATCTGACTGCTTTATAACTATGACTTGTACTTTGTTGCTGGTGCTCCTCAGTTAAGTCTTCTTTGGTACCAAAGAACTTTCATGTGATGTCTCTTGTACTGGGATCCCCACATAGGAGTACTGTAGGAAAACTTCTCCTTACAGCTCTAATGGTTTTATGGAGCCAAGTGTATTTTTTTAGTCAAGTGTAATTATACCCCCGATACAGAAGGTGACCAATACAGCCAAGTTATTTTGCAGATGCTGTTGCCTGTATGTGTAGGTGTTGCTACAGCAACAATATGAACATTACACTTGGCTGAAAAACACACACTTGGCTTCATAAAAGGTTATCACAGAAGCTGTAAGGAGAAGTTTTTCTAAAATACTCCTAATGATCACAGTACAAGAGGGATCACACAGAAGATCTTTGATACCAGAGAAGCATGAAATTCAACTACATGAGATAAAATATTTATTTCAGTGCTCCCAATTTTTCATTTTAAGTTTATCAATCCATGCATGCATCCATCCACCCTCTAAAACTCTTGTGCTACTGAGGGTCACTGAAATAATAGGTTGAACAAGATAGACCAGACATCTCTATCCATAACAGCAGACATTGTGTGGGATACACAGTTATTTCCAGTCAAGCCAATAGATATAATACCTTAAATGTATCAGAATGTCCCAGTGAAGAGTGCCTGAAATATCACCCATTGAAAGAACCGAGAGGGCATCCTCACAAAGTGCCTGAACAAACTCCACTGATTCCTCTCAATTTAATTTCTCTGAATATTTAGGGTTTCTAGTACATTCATGGGAATGGACCCTATTATTCCTAGTCAGGGTATGATAAGAGTTCATGAAATTAGTATTGCTTCAGTCTTTGATGTTAGCCAAGATGGGTCTTCTCAGCTCCTGCAATATGCCCATAATTGTCTCCTTCTGCATTTCGTATGGGGTTACATGTATTAGTAGCATTTCGTATGGGGTTACATGTATTAGTAGCATTTCGTATGGGGTTACATGTATTAGTAGCATTTCGTATGGGGTTACATGTATTAGTAGCATTTCGTATGGGGTTACATGTATTAGTAGCATTTCGTATGGGGTTACATGTATTAGTAGCATTTCGTATGGGGTTACATGTATTAGTAGCATTTCGTATGGGGTTACATGTATTAGTAGCATTTCGTATGGGGTTGCATGTATTAGTAGCACATCTAAGTATGACTAAATTCTTTTTTATTAGTCTGGTTGCTGCTACTACTATTATTTCAACTGCCTGGATATCCTCCTTCCACATTGCTCTCATTTTTGCCTGCAAATCCTGTTTTTTTATGACTTTGTATCTCTCTGTATGTAAGACATTATAATCAGTGGGTGTAGCAATTTAAATTATCAATGCTACTTTTGTTGTTTTTTCATGGACAACAATATCTGGTTTTCTTGCATGTATTTTTGAGTTGTTGGTAATGGGTGATCCCATCTCATCTGCTTCTATATTGTATTCTTTGCATAATCCTCAGAGCAGCAGTCTTGCTACATTATTGTGCTTTTCAGTACGCAGACGCCCTGCCATAAGTGTATCACACCCAGCAAAAAGATGTGCAACTATTTCCAGTTCTTTTTTACAGAACCTGAATTTGTCTGTTTCTTCCACTTTTTCAAATCGACTTTGTAAACCAACTTGCACTTATCCTGGGCCACTTTTATTAGCCTTTTATCATTTGGTTTCAGTTTACCTCTCCTTTACCATTCCCCCATCAAATCTTGGTCAACATGAGGTTGTTCCAGGAAACCTTTGTATTTGCCATTATATTTATGGCTTTTCCAAATTTCTTTCTTTCTTTCTCATCTGATCCTTTTCCTAGTATTCTTTCTTTTTTTTGGGTGGGGCAGATACATTCAGTTGCTGCCTGATTTTTATCTACTTCTGGTTTGTTTTCCATTTCTGTTTGATACTAAAATACTTCTGCTAAACAAAGCAAATATGTCATCTTAAACTTCTCCTCATGTTTTAAAACTTTCACTATGTTTGAATATGGTGAGGGCATCATATATGTCACAATTGCATATCTATAAATGCAATCAAATTCAAAGGGGCCTATACCTCCTTCAGAGCAAGGAATATATAATCTTGGGGATACACTGATTTTATATATCATTGAATAAGCACAACTTGTTTTCTTGTCCAACTGATCCAGTACTTTTTGTGGCCAGTCAGTTACCTCAGTACTGTAAGTTAGAACAGGAACAGCAAATTTATTTGTAGATTAAACTTTTTTTTTCTAGATGTCAAGGCAGTTTTCCATATTAGTTTTGGTCTTCTGAAATATTTGTTATTGAGTTTTAATCTCATTTGTTCATGTTCATAAGTGAATACTAGGTTATAAGTGTACAGACTATTACAAGCCTAGCCAATAACCAGAGGTCAGAATCAAACCCTCTGCCGTGTACCTGTGAAGTAAAGACATTAACCATTATACCAAACCCTCCCTACTTATCTTTCATTTATTCCCAAATATTTATACACTCCCTTCTCCTCAAGTTCCTTTATATTACATTCCTGCCCCATATTTATATTTTCTTGGAGCTGCAGTTTTCTTGTTTTAAATGTTGGTTTTGCACATTTATCAAGACCAAATGTCATTCTTATATCATCTGAGAAAGTTTTACCCATTTATAGTTGTGCTTCCAACTCCTCATCTGATGAACTATACAGTTTTTAGTCATCCACAAAGAGTAGATGAGAAGTATTTAAACAAAGTTGGTTTCTGTGAGCCAAATTATAACCATAACCTAATCTGTTAAGTACACAGTATAATGGGTCAGGACAAGAAAAAAAACAAAGAATCACCCTGCAATATTCCCTTTCTAATGTGTATCCCTGTTTGCCCTTTGTCATGGGTTACCACTGCTTCATGTTGACTGCAATTAATTATCAATGTAGGGCATACTTTATACATCTGTAAGAATTTCTTTATCCGGGAACATGGGATGTTATTAATTACTTTTTTAAGAATCTGTACATGTCATACTTAGAGACTTCCTCATTTTATGACTTAAGGCTAAATCTTTGTATAAAGATTGTAATATCTTTAGCCAGGCATTAGGCACTGTATGTGGGCAAGGGGTTTTCCAGTTAGGAGCTTTTCATAATTTTGACTCAATTTCTCTATCTGTTACATCATCTCATTTTATATTGTCTGCAATGGAATTCCTTACATTTTCTTTTAATCCTTCTATCTATTCAGCATCTTTGCTATTGTCAACAAGATCTTCATAAATATTTCTCCAAAATGTATCTTATGTTCTTTTTTGTAGGTGTTTCAGTTCATTTGGCTTTGTTTCCCATTTTTTATTAAACTTTTTTGGGTCATCAGTAAATTGCTTATTTTGTACTTTTCCGTTATATTTATTTGCATATCTTCTAAATGTTTCTGCTTGTGCTGATATTTTTAATTTATTATTGGCAATAATGACATAGAGGAAGAGCAGATGTCCTCCAGGATTCCACCGGATTGTTGAACTTTTCACTCTGTCACAGAGTGAACCCTGTTACCCTTTGAAAGAATCTCATTTCTGCTTCGTGTATCCATGATCTCAACCTGTAGTTCACTACTCAAAGCTGATGAAAATAGGTGAGGATGGGGAAAAAAAGACTGACTGGCAAGCTAAGAGCTTCACTTCAACACCATAGCCCCGTGTAAACATGTCCATGTGCAGTAGCTGCTCCTTTCTCATCTGCAGAAGGCAATTTACTCTTTCGTGGGAGAGAACCATGACCTTCATACCTCTTAACTGTCCAGATTTTCACAGAATGTCCAGATTTTTGCCTCTTATTTTTGGTGTGTTCCAAATAAAATTTGTGATTTTCTGGCAAATCACTAGAATGATCTGGGGATTGAAGCCACCAAATAATGACGTACGTTTGAGTTTCAGACTTCAAATCCTTCAGAAAATGTATGTTAACACAAACCATGTTACTCTAGTAACCTTCTAGGTTTATAAGAGCAATATTTAAAATCTGCCCCTATTTTTGGGTCTTTCTCCCCCCATTTTGTCAGGCTTTGTCCAGATTTCTTGCACTAAGAGGTTGAGAGGTATGATGAACTTAAAGTTGGAGGTGGGTAATAAATTTCATCCAAACCACTTCATACTCAGCAAATAATCACTCCAATGCATACTGGAGATCATAGTTATATGATAAGTGAACAGCATTATCTGCCAACTTCACATTTCCAGACTGAATGCTTTCCAGTCCTTGGTTATGCCTTACTGTTCTACTTGTAGAAATAATAAATAGGCGGGAAGACAAGACACTCTTGCATGAGTCCTATTCCCACCATGAATATATTTACCTTAACATCTAAGCAAAAAATATATAACATAAGATATGTGTAATAGTACTATGTAGTTCTATGTTCAGCCATCGAATTAGCTAGCAATCCAATGGCTGAACATCGAACAATAAGCATCGAAAGTTCACTCATTGAACTTTCATTTCGACATCTAACATACAGAAGTGTTTCAACCCCCTTTTCTCCACTGTAATACAGTCTCAGAGTTGGTTTATATAGCAAAGAGTGGGGTGTGGGGGGTAAAGCCTCCCACCTAGGTGGGTTTAAAAGACTTATATGTGTGAGACGAGGAAGTGTTGGACAAGTAGTTATTTACCCTGTCGATGAAATGAAAGTTTGGTGAGTGAACTTTCGATGCTTATTGTTCAATGCTCAGCCATTTGATGGCTAGTCCATTTGAAGGTTGAACCTGTACTATGTAAATATAATGCATCATAAGTGATGTTCACAAAACTGTCCATATGGTAAGATTTTTTGCCAAGGACAGAAAAAAAACTAAGTACTGGAGCTATTTAGACAAACAATAGAGAGTGGTAACAAAAATAGAATATGTGTTTAGACTTTTCCTTTAATGGGGGTTTGAGAGTTTGCATCTGCTCTGATAGATGAGCTGGTATTCCACTGACAAAAGATTTAGTCAGGATTTTAGAAAGCTGCATAAATTGCATTGCTCAGAACTAGTTTTGCAAAAGGAATGACCCAAGTATCTGCTTTCATTTCAAATATGCATTAAGGCACTTTCTGAGAGAAAAGCAGATTGAGAAAGAGAAAGAACATGGAGGGGATAGGGGGTTGTTTAGAATAGACCGGTCTACTTTTTTCATCCTGAGACCCTTCACAATAGCTTCAAAAAGAAAATTGGTAGAGGTCGATTTACCATTTCTGTTAATATCTGATGAGAATACTTCAAATTCCTCAATTTTTGTATAAAAGATGGATTCTTAAGGCGAAGATAAAAGGCATCTTTTCTGTACTGGTTACTTTGGCAATGACGCACCTTGCCACATGGTATTACCAGGAGCAGAGGGACTGAAAACTGATGAACAGACAACCCTCTAGACAAATTGGAATGTGCTGAAGGGACCAACATTAGTAGTGATCAGCCTTAGGGCAGTGTGAGTGTCACCTCTGCCAATGGAGAAGCCTGTGCTTGAAAAGATGATGTCAAGCCTGGCATCAGAAGTATCTCTTTAGCATTTTTTATAACTTCCTAATGGAAGTTAGTATAGACTTGGTTAGCACCCCCCCCCCCCCCCCAATTGCTGGAAGGTTGTTGCAGTTGATAGTGGGTGCCCTTATACTTGTAATGAATCACAGCTGAGAAGAGAATGTGGAGACAAAATTAACTGGAAGTGGTCTAAGAAAGAAATAATGAGGTATGGGACTCCACGGCTGCTGTAGTAAAACTTTGTTTCAAGCTTCAACTAACAATAGTGACATCTTGTCTAGTAAAGTGTTTAAAGTGTGACAGTTATTCTTTCAAAAGAACTCATTATCAAGTGTTAGAACCAAAGAATATCCTCCTTAATTTAGTTGTCTTGGGACAGTCTACTACACAGATGAAGACAGCAGTCTGTCACTGGAAAAGGAAGCAGCCAGTGGCACTGAAGATGCTGCCAGGAAGCAGTACCAGGCCTAGGAGCCCTAGACCCGAATTCCTTTTTCTTTTGCCTTCTGTCTTTATATCTTGTGCCATGTTTCCTTAGGCTGTTGACCATCCATAGGGTCCTTTGGTGATCTTTCATCTGCTAGTCTTCCATTTCTGTAAGATGACAAGTAACCTAGAGACTGCAAGCTTTGTCTGGTAGTATTGGAAATAAGTATTGCCATATGAGGGCATTTTGAGAACACGTAGTCCTCTAGGTACAATACCTAGCTCAAGGTAAGCTAAAAAGCTAAACCTTTGCCACTGCAGCTGCTTATAGCTATTAACTTTCTTCTCCAGTATACTCAGTACCTTGTTTAGTTTAGTTGTATCTTCAGCTACCATAGTATCCTGAGGATTATTGTTAGACGTCTGGTTCTGTAATAATGGATTATTTGCCTTTGTAAGCAGTCTCTTGATAGATAGAACCATTTTCAATGATAAGTAGCTTCCTAATAGGTGGAAGTGTGGATTAACAGGCTGGTTTGGTTTCCTCCTACAGCGTTGTCTGCAGCACCAATAATTAAGTTGAGCTGTAGGAGGAAACCAAACCAGCCTGTTAATCCACACTTCCACCTATTAGTAAGCTACTTATCATTGAAAATGGTTCTATCTATCAAGAGACTGCTTACAAAGGCAAATAATCCATTATTACAGAATCAGACGTCTAACAATAATCCTCAGGATACTATGGTAGCTGAAGATACAACTAAACTAAACAAGGTACTGAGTATACTGGAGAAGAAAGTTAATAGCTATAAGCAGCTGCAGTGGCAAAGGTTTAGCTTTTTAGCTTACCTTGAGCTAGGTATTGTACCTAGAGGACTACGTGTTCTCAAAATGCCCTCATATGGCAATACTTATGATGAACTTTTAGTTAAGTGGCAGCAGCTTAACCTAGTATTGGAAATAACACTGCTAAATTGTTGGTATCAGTGGCATTGCAGACATTATCTGAAAGATCAAGAAACACAGAGCTGTACACCTAAACATTACTTTTGACAATGCAGTGAGCATGAGCACCTTCCTGTAACAAATGGCAAGGAGATGATCCACACTGTATGAATAAACAACTGCAGACTGTCATGGTGAACACACCAATTAACCCAGCTACAAAACATACAGACATGGGCTATGGTGGAGTGGAAATGCACATTTGAGTGCTGAAATTATCAGGGCAGGATTTTAAGCATCTTCAGAAGTATAAAACATTAGTGGACTCACTTCAGAAATCCTTTAAGTGTCAAGGTCTGCATTTATAAAACATGCAAGTGATAGGTATGCTGGCAGTGCTTTAGATAAATGAAAGGTTCTACATTCCACTTCTGTCTCGCCTTACAAGCTGTTATCTTCTGCCATTTAATACTCCTTTTTTCATCTATTAGCTAACCAGAGAATGGTGTACTGCTTGAAGACAAAATGATCTTTTGCCTTTGTAACAAGTCCCTACTTCAGGCCAGAAATCAAGGACACTCAATCCTCACCACTGACTCCAGTGACGGATGGTTACTAAGAGTGAATATGGATTCATACAGTATTTTCAGATGCAGCTTCCTGCACCAAGCACAATTTTCCTTAAGAGCAAACAGGGAGCATGCTCACGACCTAGGGCTGGACTCGTTCTCTCTCTCCAGACCCACACAAAACTCCACACTGATTGCTTTGGTGCTCCATGTCCCTGTTCCCAGTAGCTGACACACACACATACACACCTGGGAAAAGTTGTACAGATTTACTATCTGTGCCCCGTTCTGCCCAGACTCTAAGGTAATCATGCTGCCACCAGTTAGCTACCCTAAGGCTCTTACAAAGGGTGCCTAATTATACTGTGTACAATTAATACCAATACAAATGGTAGAGTGTGACCAAAGCGGCAAGGCATTCAGAAGCAGCCACAGTGTCACTAAAACAAGCATAAGTACGCTCAAGATATTAAAAGTATTCTCTAAAGGACCAGCCACAATGAAAAGTATTGAAATATTTAATGATAAAACAGAAGAATACTGAATACAATATACAACAGAGTTTCAACCACAGAGATATAAAAATAATACAATTGGATAGTTTCCTCATAGATGCAGAAAACAATACTAAACTATTTTCATTAAATGCCCCTGACTGACTAAAACAGTGCAATTCCCTGACTATTTACTGTAGCAAAACAAGCTAATGTGTGCTGAGTGTCTTGCCACAGCAAAAGCCAGATGATGTATATCTCTGTCTGTGTGGATGTGTAAGATATATATCCTGTCAGAAATCCTTCCTGTTAGATTCTGTGCTGCTGAGACAGTTCCAAAGAAACCAGATGCTCGTTAAAGGATGACATCAACTCTGCTCACCTCACTCTGGTAAACCACATACATAGAATTTGCTAAGATCTGTGGCAGCATCTGAAAACTATAATACAGTTTCAAACTTTTCACCCTTCCAGTGTTCTCTGATCGGCATACACATTTGATCAGTTACAATAATACAACCTAATATACATGCATGCATTTTTTCTGTCCAGCAGGACCTACCGTTGATGCATTTTTAACACAAGAAACTTTACAAATATAGTTTTAACTCAAACATCTATACAAATCAGTGTGATAGTCAAATGGCATAGAATTCTTTAGAAAACTCCAGCTAGCTATTCTGGTATATGTACACATGTACTGCCTTACTCTCCCTGGTACAAATGGCACTACCTCATAACATCACATCTCTCCCCCCTTGGAAAACTCAAGCTAGTTTTTCAAGTGACCCTGGAAAAACATTGCTTGAGAGAAATAGGCCTGTCTGGGGACACATTAACCTATACCCTGCCTTGACAGCCCATCTGCATTGGCATTGCTGATCCCCCTATGGTGCTGCACTGTCATGTCATACGCCTGCAAACCTAGGCTCCACCATAATAACTTGGCATTTTGCTAGCTGGCAAAATGTAGCCATGTTAAGGGTTTGTGGTCTGTAACCACAGTGAATTTCCTTCCATACAGATAGGGCTGAAGTTTCTGCAGTGCCCTATCTGCTGTATAACATTCCTCCCTGGGTTGGAGTCTACGGCTGAGATATACAACTGGGTGATCTTTTCCTTCTGAGAAAACCTGGTTGAGTACAGCCCCCACCCCATGGTTTGAAACATCCACCTGCAAAACAACATGGAGTCCTCCCAAAGCCCCTTTACACTTTGGTAATACCTGATCGCAGGCTGGGTTCCACACTACCTTATCTGGCCTGTTTTTCCTCATCAGGACTTTGATTACCAGATCCCCCTCAGACTCCTCCTTCCACCCACTGCAAATACTCAGCACAATGGCCTCCTATCATGGTAAGGCTTCATCATGTTAACATGGTACAATTTGTTTGGTTTGGAAACCAATTTTGGTTTGGTTTCCTCCTACAGCGTTGTCTGCAGCACCAATAATTAAGTTGAGCTGTAGGAGGAAACCAAACCAGCCTGTTAATCCACACTTCCACCTATTAGTAAGCTACTTATCATTGAAAATGGTTCTATCTATCAAGAGACTGCTTACAAAGGCAAATAATCCATTATTACATAACCAGACGTCTAACAATAATCCTCAGGATACTATGGTAGCTGAAGATACAACTAAACTAAACAAGGTACTGAGTATACTGGAGAAGAAAGTTAATAGCTATAAGCAGCTGCAGTGGCAAAGGTTTAGCTTTTTAGCTTACCTTGAGCTAGGTATTGTACCTAGAGGACTACGTGTTCTCAAAATGCCCTCATATGGCAATACTTATGATGAACTTTTAGTTAAGTGGCAGCAGCTTAACCTAGTATTGGAAATAACACTGCTAAATTGTTGGTATCAGTGGCATTGCAGACATTATCTGAAAGATCAAGAAACACAGAGCTGTACACCTAAACATTACTTTTGACAATGCAGTGAGCATGAGCACCTTCCTGTAACAAATGGCAAGGAGATGACCCACACTGTATGAATAAACAACTGCAGACTGTCATGGTGAGCACACCAATTAACCCAGCTACAAAACATACAGACATGGGCTATGGTGGAGTGGAAATGCACATTTGAGTGCTGAAATTATCAGGGCAGGATTTTAAGCATCTTCAGAAGTATAAAACATTAGTGGACTCACTTCAGAAATCCTTTAAGTGTCAAGGTCTGCATTTATAAAACATGCAAGTGATAGGTATGCTGGCAGTGCTTTAGATAAATGAAAGGTTCTACATTCCACTTCTGTCTCGGCTTACAAGCTGTTATCTTCTGCCATTTAATACTCCTTTTTTCATCTATTAGCTAACCAGAGAATGGTGTACTGCTTGAAGACAAAATGATCTTTTGCCTTTGTAACAAGTCCCTACTTCAGGCCAGAAATCAAGGACACTCAATCCTCACCACTGACTCCAGTGACGGATGGTTACTAAGAGTGAATATGGATTCATACAGTATTTTCAGATGCAGCTTCCTGCACCAAGCACAATTTTCCTTAAGAGCAAACAGGGAGCATGCTCACGACCTAGGGCTGGACTCGTTCTCTCTCTCCAGACCCACACAAAACTCCACACTGATTGCTTTGGTGCTCCATGTCCCTGTTCCCAGTAGCTGACACACACACATACACACCTGGGAAAAGTTGTACAGATTTACTATCTGTGCCCCGTTCTGCCCAGACTCTAAGGTAATCATGCTGCCACCAGTTAGCTACCCTAAGGCTCTTACAAAGGGTGCCTAATTATACTGTGTACAATTAATACTAATACAAATGGTAGAGTGTAACCAAAGTGGCAAGGCATTCAGGAGCAGCCACAGTGTCACTAAAACAAGCATAAGTACGCTCAAGATATTAAAAGTATTCTCTAAAGGACCAGCCACAATGAAAAGTATTGAAATATTTAATGATAAAACAGAAGAATACTGAATACAATATACAACAGAGTTTCAACCACAGAGATATAAAAATAATACAATTGGATAGTTTCTCATAGATGCAGAAAACAATACTAAACTATTTTCATTAAATGCCCCTGACTGACTAAAACAGTGCAATTCCCTGACTATTTACTGTAGCAAAACAAGCTAATGTGTGCTGAGTGTCTTGCCACAGCAAAAGCCAGATGATGTATATCTCTGTCTGTGTGGATGTGTAAGATATATATCCTGTCAGAAATCCTTCCTGTTAGATTCTGTGCTGCTGAGACAGTTCCAAAGAAACCAGATGCTCATTAAAGGATGACATCAACTCTGCTCACCTCACTCTGGTAAACCACATACATAGAATTTGCTAAGATCTGTGGCAGCATCTGAAAACTATAATACAGTTTCAAACTTTTCACCCTTCCAGTGTTCTCTGATCGGCATACACATTTGATCAGTTACAATAATACAACCTAATATACATGCATGCATTTTTTCTGTCCAGCAGGACCTACCGTTGATGCATTTTTAACACAAGAAACTTTACAAATATAGTTTTAACTCAAACATCTATACAAATCAGTGTGATAGTCAAATGGCATAGAATTCTTTAGAAAACTCCAGCTAGCTATTCTGGTATATGTACACATGTACTGCCTTACTCTCCCTGGCACAAATGGCACTACCTCATAACATCACATCTCTCCCCCCTTGGAAAACTCAAGCTAGTTTTTCAAGTGACCCTGGAAAAACATTGCTTGAGAGAAATAGGCCTGTCTGGGGACACATTAACCTATACCCTGCCTTGACAGCCCATCTGCATTGGCATTGCTGATCCCCCTATGGTGCTGCACTGTCATGTCATACGCCTGCAAACCTAGGCTCCACCATAATAACTTGGCATTTTGCTAGCTGGCAAAATGTAGCCATGTTAAGGGTTTGTGGTCTGTAACCACAGTGAATTTCCTTCCATACAGATAGGGCTGAAGTTTCTGCAGTGCCCTATCTGCTGTATAACATTCCTCCCTGGGTTGGAGTCTACGGCTGAGATATACAACTGGGTGATCTTTTCCTTCTGAGAAAACCTGGTTGAGTACAGCCCCCACCCCATGGTTTGAAACATCCACCTGCAAAACAACATGGAGTCCTCCCAAAGCCCCTTTACACTTTGGTAATACCTGATCGCAGGCTGGGTTCCACACTACCTTATCTGGCCTGTTTTTCCTCATCAGGACTTTGATTACCAGATCCCCCTCAGACTCCTCCTTCCACCCACTGCAAATACTCAGCACAATGGCCTCCTATCATGGTAAGGCTTCATCATGTTAACATGGTACAATTTGTGCCTCTGCCTCCTGCTTAGCAGGTTTACCATGTAATTATCATCACTGACCTTCCTCACCACTTCAAAGGGCCCCCCAAGCTGCCTGCAGCTTATTTTGTCAGACAGGAATGAGCACCATAACCTGCTGTCCCATAGTATACTCTCGAGCTTCAGCATTCCTGTCATACCAGACTGCTGTTGGGCTCCTGGCAGGTTCTCCTGGGCCAAGCCAATGAGTTCCCTAAGCTTTGTTCTGAAGTTTAAGACATATGCCACAACAGACTCCTTGTTGGATTTACACTCACCCTCCTACTCATCTCAAATAAAATCTAAAGGCTCCCTCATCCTATGCTCATACAGCAACTCAAAGGGTGAAAAAGCTGTGGATTCCTGGGGTATCTCTCTGTATGCAAACAGCAGATAGGGCAAATGTTTGTCCCACCCTCTCTTAATCTGATCTGCAAATGCACATAGCATGGCCTTTAGTGTAGAGTTTAACCTCTCCACAAGACCCTTAGTCTGGGGGTGGCAGTGGATGGTCTTTAGGTGCTTCATCCCACAGTGCAGGTCTGAAATTAAACTTGCACCTCTATCAGTCAGTATTTCTAATGGGAATCCTACCCTGCTGAAAATATCTAGCAAAGCATTTGCCACTTTCTCTGCCTGAATAGAGGACAGAGCCACTGCTTCAGGGTATCTAGTAGCATAATCTACTGCCACCAGGATATATGTTTTCCCTGTGGAACTTGGGGTACTCAGAGACCCCACAATATTCATAGCTACCCTCTGAAACAGCTCCTCAATCACAGGTTAAGGCATCAAAGCAGTCTTGACCTTGTCTCCTGCCTTGCCTACCTTTTGACACTGTTCACAGGCCCTGCAGTACCCTGTTACATCCCTTGCAATCCCAGGCCAATAAAAGTTCTGCATAATATGTCTCTTGGTATGCTTTTTGCCTATACAACCTGCAAAAGGAATGTCATGGGCTATGGCTAGAAGTGACAGATGGAAGCCTCTGTGCACTACCAACTGCTGTATTACATGCTCTAGCCATCCCTCAGGGTTCCACTCTCTATACATTAACCCTTTGTTCCAGTATAGAGTCTCCCCTTTTCCTTGAGAATCAGGTGCCTTCTTAGCTACCTCCCTCAAGCCTCGTAATGTAGGGTCTGAAAGCTGAGCCTGTCTCAACTCTACCTTTGTGACCCTTCCCAAATCCCTTTCCACTGGAAGCCCAGTCTATTCTGACAGTGATGACTCACTGTCAGCCTGGGTACTACCACTCACCTCTGTCCTTGCAGTCATCCTGTCCATGGGAACATCAGTACCTACCAGCATATGTGGCCATACCTCTTAACTGTCCAGATTTTTGCCTCAAAATTTCAATCTCTTCCACATAAATTTTGTAGTTTTCTGGTAAATTACTGGGATGATATGAGGAATGAAATCACTAAATAATGACATACATTTGAGTTTCAGACTTCATATTCTTTAGAAAATGTATTTTACCACAAGCATTGTTATTCTAGCTACTTTCTATGTTTATAAGATGAATATTTAAAATCTGTCCCTATTTTTGGGCCTTTGTCCCCCATTAGGACAGGCTTTGTCCAGATTTCTTGGGCTAAGCGGTTGAGAGGTACATCTGTGGATCACTTTCAGGTTCACTGATACAGGGTAGCTCCCTCCCTGAAATAGCCACTTCACCAGCCCTAGCTTCAGGTGTGAGGTCTATTTGGGTCTCCCCCAAGCTACCTGACCCACATGGCTGTCTCCAAGCCTGAATGTGTGTAATTGCATGCCCACAAGGTACTCCATTATCAAAATCATTCCCTATCAATATATCTGCATGGATATCCTCAAACACACCTACCTGCTATAAAGGTGAACCCTGGCCAAAGGTATTTGGAATAGGATGCCTCCTAAAGCTCTGACTGGTGTGGACTGCCCAAACAAGTACTGTTCCTCTTTAACCACTGCAGACTTCACAATGGTTATGTCAGAGGCTGTGTCTCTCTTAGCAGTGGCCTGTCTTCCATCCACTAAGATAGGATACAAACTTTGGTGATAATTTGGTACTCCTGTTGTCTCCAGACAACTTACCACTGGCATGCTGTTATTCCCACTTGCTGGATCCTTCACCTTTTGTTCACACATTGCATCAGTAGACAGTTGTATGCTTCATGGCCCCTATGGTTACATTTAAAACATCTAATGCCTGGTCTTGGCCATGTGCCTGAACTAGTGGCTTTCTCTGTTACTGGTGTACTCTGTTGGGGTGGTTTAAGCTGCCCACCATGGGTTCCCTTATATCCATGTGCAGAGCTGGGTATCCCCTTCTTGTGCAGTGATGCCCTGCTTGCTAAGTAGAGATCCCCTTTTCTCCCCAGCTGATCTACAGAGTTACACTCTTGGTCTGCCAGCCAGATTCTCATGTCCTCAGGCAAAGTCCTAAGGGCGTGTTCCCTCACAAAAAGGTCTCCCAGCACTACAAAAGTGGCGACCTGACATGACACCCACTTGTCTACCTATGAAAATAAGTGTTTAACCCAGTAATATAATTGCATACACTTTCATCAGCCTTGCATCTATGCTCACGAAACCTTTTTCTGTGACCTCAGGTGTTAACTTAAAACATTCCAGTAAGCATTGTTTCACTTTATCATAATTTAAGCAATCAGTATCAGACAATTTCAAAACAGCAATTACAGCTTTACCATGGAGTAAGGGAGTCAGGAACTGTACCCTGATCCCTTGCTCAACATTATACTGTTTACATACCCTTTCAAATATGTGAATAAAACTATCAAAATCATCACCCTCTGTAAACTGTGGAAGAAATTTACTGACCTTTATTGCTTCTGAGGTTTGGTTATTCCCTTCCCCATTATCCCCATGACGCTGACAAAGAGTCAGCATCTCACTCCTCATATTGGAGCTGTTTCTCATTTTCTTCGGCCACCAAATGCCACAGTATCTCTTTAATCTCCAAACACCACAGTCTCTCTTCAACCTCCAAGTGCCACAGTCTCTCTTCTGATTCTAATTCCATCTGCTTCTCCAGTTGTTTGGGCTCCATTTCAAGACTCTTTAGCTCCAGACAGATTTTTTAAGTCCTCTGAGGAAAAGGTGAACTGTCCTGTTTCTGAAGACTGCACATCCCCATCACCAGACTGGTTGTCTTCCGGGTTGTTGGTCTGTGCTGTAGCTGTGACCAAGGCTGAAATAATTTCCACTTTAGTCAGGCTGGCATGCACCAGTCCTTTGGCTTCACTAACCTTGGCCAACTGGTTCTTTGTCAGCTTGCTTTAATCCTCTGCTGACATCCTTGCCTGCTTTTCCTGACTAAACTGAACTAACAAAAATAAATGAAACTGTTGTGAAAATGAAACTCTGTATGTTTACATTGTGGCTGCCAAGAGTACACACACCTTTAGTGGCAATTGAGCACTGGCTACTGAAGTTTAATTAATATCTCACCTAGCTGCCACCAATATGTGACAGGTTCCTACTTCGGGCCAGCAATCAAGGAGACTCAATCCTCACCACTGACTCCAGTGAAGGATAGTCACAAAGAGCAAAGATG
This sequence comes from Protopterus annectens, assembly GCF_019279795.1. Classification (NCBI taxonomy): domain Eukaryota; kingdom Metazoa; phylum Chordata; order Ceratodontiformes; family Protopteridae; genus Protopterus; species Protopterus annectens. The sequence continues at coordinate 538,261,716 of NC_056741.1, forward strand.
GATTCACACAGTGTTTTCAGATGCAGCTCTGTGCACCAAGCACGATTTTCCTTAAGAGCATGCTGGAAACATGTTCAAGACCTAGGGCTAGACTCTTTCTCTCTCCAGACCCATGCAAAACTCCACACTAACCACTTTGGAGCTCCATGTCTCTGTTCCCAGTAGCTGACACACACATACACACCTGGGAAAAACTGGCACAGATTAACTAGCTGTGCCCCTTCTGCCCAGATTCTGAGGTAATCATGCTGCCACCAGTCAGCTACCCTAAGGCTCTTATACAGGGTACCAAATTATACTGTGTAAAATTAATGCTAATACAAATGGTAGAATGTATCCAAAGCAGCAAGGCTTTCAGGAGCAGCCACAGTGTCACTAAAACAAGCATAAGTACTGTAAAGATGTTAAAAGTATTCTCTAAAGGATCAGCCACAATGAAAGGTATTAAAATATTTTAATGATAAATAATAAAACAGAAAGCAGGAGGATACTGAATACAATAAACAAACAGAGTTTCAACCACAGAAATATAAAAAACTAATACAGTTGGATAGTTTCTCTCAGATGCAGAAAACGATACTAAACTATTCTCACTAAATGTCCCTGACTGACTAAAACATTACTGTTCCCTGACTACTTACTAAAGCAAGGCAAAAATGATGTGTGCTGAGTGTCTTACCATAGCAAAAGCCAGATAATGTATCTCTCTGTGTGGATATGTGAGTTATGTATCCTGTCGGAAATCTTTCCTGTCAGATTCTGTGTTGCTGCGAGAGTTCCAATGAAACCAGATGCTGGTTAGAGGATGACATCAACTCTGCTCACCTGACTGGTACAATACACACACAGAGTTTTGCTAAGATCTGTGGCAGCATCTGAAAACTATAACACAGTTTCAAACTTTCTACCCTTCCAGGGTTCTCTTATAAACATACACATTTGATCAGTTACAACAATACAACCTAATATACATGCATACATTCTTTCCGTCCAACAGGACCTAATGTTGATGCATTTTTAATACAAGGTTGGGTGGCACTATGCCAGGGTAATCCTATGGCTAGGCTTGTAAAGGCCCCAGGGCCATTAGCCTAGTACACACCTATGAACCTAGGAACAAGTAACTTTACAAATATATTTTTAACTCAAACATCTGTACAAATCAGTGTGATAGTCAAATAATAGGATTCTTTACAAAACTCCAGTTAGCTATGCTGGCATATGTACACATGTGCTGCCCCACTCTCCCTGGCACAGATAGCACTACCTCATAATATAACAACCTATTTGCCAACCGTTAATTGTACATCTGTAGCTTCTGTTGTATCTAACTAGAATGGAACAGGTTAGTATATCAAAGGGAATCACTGCAGATACTATTGCTGGGAATCACCATTTCATTTTAAAATTTCTTTAGATATATGGCTAGCTTTTAGACCCACCTTGCACCCTGTGTCTAAAAGAACTGACAAGTGATACTGCCTGTCCAGTCATTCATTCCAGATGAACCAGAAAAGGTACACACTCATATGTAACAAAACTGTCTTATATGCTAATTTATTGACTGCATGGGCTTTACACAGAATAAGACTGCAAAGAGTCAGTATATCAAGAAAAATAGTTGTTTTTGGTAAACTGGTTCTTCTGGTATTTTACCTGATTAAATATATTCACATTTGGGACGGTATTCATTGGGAGATTTATACTAAGATGCACAGTTAGACATAGGGGGTCATGTATATTATTTACAACTATATGAATGTGCCATACTGGATGTAATTTCTCAGCTATAGCACAGCCATTTGTCATATGACTGCATTTAGTCACGATCCTCGGCTGGGGTGCCTTCTGTGTGGAGTCTGCATGTCCTCCCTGTGGTTGTGCGGGTTTCCTCCGGGTGCTCTGGTTTCCTCCCACATCCCTAAGACATGCTGTAGGTGGATTGGACACACTAAATTGGCCCTAGGTGTGAGTGCGTGCATGTGTGTGCCTTCTGTGGAAGGTTGGGCGCCAGGCTGGCAACTCTACACCGTAAAAAACTCCACTGCCAATCATGAGCGGACAGTGATCTGCTGTGGTGACCCCTAACCGGGAAACAGCCGAAAGAAGAAGAAGTCACCAGTCTTACTTCCCATGCAGCTAGAGCAAGGATTCAAACCTTAGCTTCTACTGCTGAACAGGCTCACTGTTATATTTATTACTACTCACCTGCTTGCAGACTGGAGTGAAGTATCCCATTTTCTGTAGTCAATTGAATCTGGCAACGTTTCAGTCAGAGTTGGAACATGGTATACTTTGTTGAGAATGGCTTTTGAGTTGGGGGAACAGTTAATCCTGTCATATGGTGGTGCAGTGCTTAGCACTGCTGCCTCACAGCAAGAGGTTCTCCGGTTAGATCCTCGGCTGGGGTGCCTTCTGTGCAGAGTCTGCATGTCCTCCCTGTGGTCGCGTGGTTTTCCTCCGGGTGCTGCGGTTTCCTCCCACATCCCAAAGACATGCTGCAGGTGGATTGGACACACTAAAAATTGGCCCTAGGTGTGAGTGTGTGCGTGCCTTCTGTGGAAGGTTGGGCACCAGGCTGGCAACTCAACACCGTAAAACTCCACTACCAATCATGAGCAGACAAGGTGATCCGCTGTGGCGACCCCTAACCGGGAAAAGCTGAAAGAAGAAGAAGATTCTTAATCACCTCTTCTATGGTCTGCAGAAAGAACAAAAGAAAGATAAAATTAAGGTTTCACTTGTACTATGATATGCTGTCATTTGAAAATTATGTTGCAGTTTGGTTTATCTAACCATGACGTTGGTTCAAATCTTCATGTGAGCTGGTTTTATGCCTACAAAACATTAACCTCTGTATTTGTCCTCTTTTGATGAAAACATAAAAATTAATTGTATATGTAAAGCTCTGTGTATTTATACAGAAGTACCTAGACAATTACTGAGTATTAGTAAATTAATAATTTTAGCTATTATACAGAAGTGCTACAATCTCTGCTTAAGTAATATATCAGAAGCAGTAAAATCCTCACAACTTTCCTATGATTGAAATAATCCAGTTCACTTTTAAGAATTAGATTTCTTTATATAGGTGTGCATCACTTAATGTCCGGGATAGGTTTTGTACAATAGGACATTAAGCGACGAGGACGTTACCTGAACATCATATGTTATACTATACTGTACTGGCCTATTGCACTGTACTGTACTAGTTCTACTCATTAAATAGCCAATATTCTTTACCATACTATACGGGCAGATATGCGGTTAGATGTTGTGCGGAAGGATGTTAAGCGATGCACATCAAGATTCCACTGCTAGTCTTTTTAAGTGAAAAATAAAAAAGTGTGTGTGTGTGTGTGTGTGTGTGTGTGTGTGTGTGTGTGTGTGTGTGTGTGTGTGTGTGTGTGTGTGTGTGTGTGTGTATACACACACATACATACATATATATATATATATATATATATATATATATATATATGTTTTCCTTCAAGTTGGAATTACCAAGTTTATTTATTTATTTATTTATTTATCCGTTCATTCTTTCATTTATTTATTTACTGTGTAAGTGAACTGGTCTTTTGATCCTTTTCTGCCATGACCCAAGCTCAAAGAGCAGAAAATACATCACTGTCTTTCAGTCAATAATATTATATACAAAATGAGTACATAGCAATATTCAGAACATAGTAAGATTAAATGCAAAGTAACATTAAAGATCCAGTCAGAGTGTATTAAAAAAAGATCTCTAGAAAGTGCAAGCTAAGATGTGCATAAAATGCTGTGCAATCATACATATAATACATAAACTCCTATATACATATGAAATATTTGTGTATAAGATGCCACATTTAGAGGCTGATAAAAGTTTATTAAATGTATTCCAGTATTCAAGATATGGGATGATAAGAATTAGATTTCTTTATGTTTTTGTGTTGTATGTCTGATTTCACTGCTTGTCTTTATTGCTAACAATGATGTCTTGAATTACTGTCTTCTTCAAATATGCACTGTAACAGCCAGTCAGTGTTTCTCAGCTTTAACCAGTACCAGCTAGTAAAGTAAAGCAAGATGTAAAAATTTGTGCTGCACAGTTCAACTAATGTTCCTTCAAGCCTGGCATGTTTTGTTATCTGCTAAGACTTTGGTAGCAGCATTAAACCTTGTCCAAGTAGCTGTTTGGTTTACACCTGCAAGTGGATTTGTGGATTCCAGTCAGCATATCAAGTTTAAAGCCATATTTCTTTAATTTGTGAGTATCAGTGAGACTAAACTAGGTTAGGGCGGCCGCGGTGGTGCAGAGGTTAGCGTTGCCACCTCACAGCAAGAGGTTCTCCGGTTCGATTCTCGGCTTTGGTGCCTTCTGTGCGGAGTCAGCATGTCCTCCCTGTGGTCGCGTGGGTTTACTCCGGGTGCTCCGGTTTCCTCCCACATCCTAAAGACATGCAGTAGGTGGACTGGACACTCTAAATTGGCCCTAGGTGTGAGTGTGTGCATGTGTGTGGGCCTTCTGTGGAAGGTTGGGTGCTGGGCTGGCAACTCTACACTGTAAAAAACTCCACTGCCAATCATGAGCAGACAGATGATCTGCTGTGGCAACCCCTAACCAGGAAAAGCCAGAAGAAGTGAGACTAAACTTGGTTATGAGAAAATCTAATTGAACTCCCTTAAATGATTAGTTTGTATGATTTTTGAGGACCTTTGGTCTCTTCTACCTCAACTAGAAGGGGGTCACAACTGAGAGAGTTGGATGATGGAAATAAAACCATACAAATCACCTGGGCTTCTCCATGGTATTTTCAACCCTGATCTGTAATACAAATGCTAAACAAGGAATGAGAGGGGTGGAGACCAAATCTGTAGGAGTGAATGGAGAGCTGCTGGTAAGGCAGGAAGTGCTATTTAATAACTATTTTTGTCTGCAGAATATTCTAGATCTGAAATGCTGCACGGAACAATACTGGGCTGGTCCTGCTCTGTATGAGATATTTATATCTGATGCTATCAGCATTCCATGCAGGAAAATGAGCCCATTTGTAAATGACATAAACATGGAGTCAGCCGAGAAGGATGGAGGGAGAGACTGAGTGCCAAAATAACCTGATAAAATTAATAGAATGGGCAAAGAAATGGCAGTTTAGCTTCATTGCTGTAAACTGCAAGGTCTTACACTTTGAGAAGTAGATTCAGAGCAATATTACTTTTAGGGAAACAAGGGTGATACTGGGAAGAGAAGAAAATGAAAGAGCTGGAAAAGCACTAATCACTTCAAGAATGAATCACTTCCCTCGAAGCAGAAAGACAGTAATAGCTATGAGCAGAATATGTAGGTGGAAAATGGAATGCATGTGCTACAGGGTAAAGCTAATTCCTCCATTCTATAGGGGACTGCTACGGTCTCCTCTGGAGTACCAGGTGAACTTCTGAAGGGCATAACTGAAGAATGATATTACAATGTCTGAGGATGATTCAAAGTCAGGTATATAATAAATTAATGGTGATAAAGAACATAAAGCGCATGGACAGCTGGACAGTCATGTAAATGTTCAGTCTAGAGTGTTGAAGTAAGAGAAGGGGCATTATCGTGGTCTGAATATGCATAGAGGTAGGTTTGAAAGACTGCAACTAAAGCATACGGCAGAGATCTGATTATAATACTGATACACTGTGGGAGACAATTTAAAGTCAGAGCTATGCAGATATTTCTTCAATATGAGGGGGGAGACTGTAATACACCATCCCCTCATGGGTACTGGGATATAACTCTGAGGAGGCAATCAAGAAAGTGTATGATGCAGTGTGTTTGAAGAGATGAGGAAGAGCAGGGCGACTTTATTAAGGGTTAACTGTGTATTCATCCAGAACTGAGAGGCAAGAACTCATCTAGAAGGCATATATTCTTATCTCTAAAGTCGTCAGTTGTCCAGTTAAATCCTCACAGCACTCTTTCACTATGTTATAAATGGACCATTAGTATCTTTAGAACACCCATCTTACTTTCATTTCACCTGTTTGAAACCAAAGGACAAAATAAACCTATCTAGTTTGCCCTTTAAGTGCATTTAATATCCTGTTTCAGTTCCATCTCTAGTCTCCCACTTTACCTTTTGTCTACTTTTCTGATGTCCTTTTGAATGCCTCTGTGGTAGTTTATTTTCTTAGACTGTAACCTGTTCTGTTATCTTGCAGGTCCCGGGAATAGTTAGCCTCTGCAAACTGCTGCCTCCACTCCTTCGACCTCTGCCTTTCTTGTTCACGATCATCTTTTCACATTTCCATGCATGATCTTGTGCAAAAATGTCCTTCCCCTTTTCTGTGTTTCTCTTCTGGTCTCAAGTGAGAAGAGTTCTAGCTCTTCAACTCTGATCATATACCTTTCTTTCCATTCCATGGATCTTTCTGGTAGCTTACCTTTGGATTCCCTCCAGCAAACTGATGTACATTCCATTTTGGACTGTACAACTGTACAACACTTAAAGTGTTGTCTGACCAGGGCCTTGTAGAGTGGATGCATTACCTCTTTGTTATTGCAGTCTACTTCTATAAGGATGCAGCCCCACATTTTGGTTCTTGCTACCACTGCCCTCTCAATCTGTTCCTGGTGTGATCAGCACTTCCAGATCCTTTTCCTGCTCTGAAGCTATCACATCCACTCCACCAGCTTACTTTACAGTAGGGTTATTGTGGGCCAAGTGCAGTACTTTGCATTTGTTTGCAGTGAACCTCATCTGACACCTTTCCTTCCACTTGGTCAGCCTTTCCAAATCCATGCCAAGTCTCTTCTCCCCAACCTTCAGTGATGCATCTATCTTTGTGTCATCAGTGAAAAGTTGATCCTGTTCTCTATTCCATCATATATGTCTAAGGCAAACACATCAGAGAGTGCTGGATCTAGGACAGAATCTCTGTGGTGCTCCAGTAATCACTTTCCTATTTACTGTCATCATCCATCCCACCACAATTACCATTTCACTATACAGCAATACAATTTCTTAGCCTATTCCAACCCCTCCACTTTTCCTAGAAACATCCTCTGAGGGACCAATTCAGAGGTGTTGCTAAGTTCAGGTAGACCATTGCTCTTGGCACTTCCCTGCCAAATTCAGCTGTAACTCAGTCACAGGTTCATAGGTTCATAGGTGTGTACTAGGCTAATGGCCCTGGAGCCTTTACAAGCCTAGCCCATCGAAGTGCCCTGGCATAGTGCCACCTGACGTTAGTTCCCAGTGCCTCTATTAAGTAGAGCCGCTGGAGTGATCCCAGGGGTGAACTTTCTATTTCCCATCAACTCATCAAGATTTCTCTTGAAAAGGGCCAGTGAGGTGCTCTGTTTGACATGTGTGGGAAGTCTATTCCAGAGCATAGACAGTCTCTGGGTTATGAACCTGTCCCTCCAGCATGTTCTTTTGATTGTGGTAATGAGGTTGAGGTCTCTGGAGCGTGTGGTGTGGAGGGATTGGGATTTCTTTAGATGTAGCATTTGTAACAGAGCTGGATCAGACATGGCTTTGTAAGTCAAGCAGAGATCACCTCTTAGTAGAAGATATGAGACAGAGAATAGCTGGAGTTTTTTGAGTCTGTCTGTGTAGGACATGTGTTTCAGGCCTAGGATCCTCTTCATGAGGTACTTTTGTGGTCTTTCCAGCTGTTGCATGTGTCTATTGAGGTACATGCCAAATGGGGCATTATACTCGATGACTGGCCTAATGAGGGAAGAGTAGAGTGAGATGATGACCTCTTTCTTCCTGGATGCAAATCTCTTGGTAATGAGATATGCCACATAGAAGGGCTTTCTGACCACAGTGGCAATGTGGTGGTTGAAGGAGAGGTTGCTGTCAACCTGTGTCCCCAGATTTCTTATAACGTCTTTAGTTTTCAGTGGGCTCCCATCGATGTGGTAATTAGTGGGAACTGAGTTTTTCCCAAAGGGGATGACAATACATTTTTTGGCATTAAGCTAAAGGCCATGGTTTTGACACCAGTCATTGGTCTCAGTGAGGCCTTTCTGTAGGATGTCTACATCACTTGGGGAGTTAATAATGGCTGCCAGCTTTTAGTCATCTGTGAACTTGGTCAGCCAGATTCCCTCCATGTTGGCCTGGACTTCTGAGAAGTAGATGCCAAACAGGAGGGGACCCAGGACCAATCCCTTTTGGACTCCACTTGTGACTGGTCGGCAGTCTGACTTGGAGTCCGCAACTTTCACACTGTGGGTTCTATCTGTGAGCCTATTTGCAACCCACCTAGTGATATAGGGGTTGATGCCTAGTTAGGTGAGTTTATCAGTAATTCCTGAGTGGGGAATGGTATCAAAGGCCTTGGCGAGATCGAGGTAGGCTGTATGAACTACCTTGCTCTTATCTACAACTCTGGTGACTGACTCAAAGAAGTCAGCCAGGTTGAGCAGGCATGATCTACCTTTCACAAAAGCAAACTGAATGGGATATAGAGTTTGGAGATTCCCTATACCCTTGTTAATTAGGTCCATGATGATGCACTCCATAGCCTTACATATCAGACTCATCAGGCTAATGGGGCAATAATTCCCAGTGTCTGTAGTCGCTCCCCCTTTATGGAGAGAGATGACTGAAGCAGTGCGCCATTTGGTAGGAACAAAGCCTGAGGTTAAGATGTGATTGAACAGGGCACACAGATGTGGTGCCAGTTCACTTTGTAGTTCATGTAGAACACATCCAGGGATATTGTCGGGTCCCATGGAGCTGTATTCTTGGCCTTGGACAATGCAGCTTTAACCTGTGCTGCAGTAATGCTGGGTGCCAGGCATTCCTCCGGTATTGTGATTGGTCCTTTGGGGGGGGGGTAAAGTTGACACTAAATCTGTCAACCAGTATGTTGGCAATATCTGTTGGCAAAGTATAGGAGGTACCATTGTGCAGTAACTCAGAGCAAACCTGGGTATTTCCATGGAGAGCCTTGATATAACTATAGAAGGCTTTGTGGTTGTTTTTGATGTCTGCCGCAATTCTGCCTTCATAGCTGGCTTAAGAGGTTTTGATGAGGGATCTCAACTTTTTGTTGAGGCTAATAAGGGAGTTTTTCCAGTCACCGTTTTATGCAACAGTTTCTTCCTTCTATTGTAGAGTTTATTAATGGGAGGGGACCACTAGATTGGCTTCTTTTTTTTGGAGAAGAGCATCTTGGTTCTGTTGGGTATGACTAGTTCCATGCATTTGTGCACATGTTCATACAGTGTATTGGTGTATAATTTGGCAGCCCTGCATCTATTTTCCATTGACATGGGTGCCGTGAAGTTAGCCAATTCTGTTTTTAGGAGTCCAAAGTCAGCTTTGGAGAGGTTTTTCATGGTTACTTTTGCAGGGGGTGTGGGTGAGATGTGGATTTCCATGGTGATTAGTTTGTGGTCAGATCTAACCAGGGTGGAATTGACTATTGGTGTACAGCAATGGTTGCCCATGTTAGTAATAACCAGGTGAAGGATGTTGCTTCCTCTAGTGGGGGTAAGAATAAGCTGGTCCAAGGCATTGGAAATGATGAATTCCAGGAAGTGTTGTGCCAGTGTATTGGTGCATAAGTAGTTTTCCCAGTTGATGGAGGGATAGTTGAAGTCACCTAGTATGAGAGTGTTGGGTTGGACCCTAATAGTTTCCAGGGTGCTTAGGAACATGGAGTGACAGTCTTGGGACATGGTTGGGGACCTATAGCAGGCTACGACCTGAATCGCAGTCTTACCCAATGTTAGTTGTACCTGAAGTATCTCAGATGCGTTATGCTGGGCTGCTAGTCTGAAGGTGTGCATATCCTTTATGAATATGGAGACACCACTGCCTTTGGAGCTTCAGTCCATGTTCTGGGGCCGAAAGGTGTGGAATGAGTTATAGCCTGGTAGCGCAGGGGTGCTTTCTGCTGCGTTAAATCAGTTCTCTGTTACAGCACAAATGTCAATGTTTTCCATTTTGAGGAATGTTTCAAGAAAGTGCATCTTGAGATTTAGACTTCTAGCATTGAGCAGCATGACCCTCAGATTGCATTTATTTATAGCTGTTATGGTGGTAATTTGGTCTTTGGAACATCGTCTACAAAAAGGCACTATAGGGTGGCAAGAGCCTTAGCCAATATCCAGAAACCCCAGGGTGACAGATGCAGGTCATCTCTGGCAAAGCATCAAAAATAATAAAACTGGATCATGATTGAGTGACAGCCATGAATCTCTGCTGGTTGCCCTGGAGATTGTTCTGTATAAATTATTCTCGTTTGCATCATAGTCATGGCTGCTTAAAGAGCGTAGATACTGCTCATCAGGTTTTAATGTTTGTTCAGGGGAAAGTTCCCTCTGGTGCTACTATTAGCAATTGCATTCTGCATTGCTTTACTTCTTGCATGGGAGACCACATCATTAGCTCTTTTCCTGCACTATGCCAAGGTACATTTTCTTCACTTATAGCAGTTATGCCAGCAATACCTCTCAACTGTACAGATTATTGCAAAATGTCCTGATTTTTGCCTCAAATATTTGGTCTAATCCTCATAAAATCTGTGGTTTTCACAAATCACAGAGGATCGAAATCACTAAAATGGCCAAATAATGACATATATTTGAGTTGCCAGCCCCAACATGATATCATACCTTAACTCACTCTACCTGTTTTGACCCCCCCCCCTTTACAAAAAAACATGTTTTCTATAGGTGCTAAGTACAGCCACGAGAATATGGTTTTCCTTGTTAGTGAAATTGTCTCTCTTTTGTACTGTTCTCTGATGTTGTAATATCCTTTTCCTAGAAATAAGAATGTTGCAGTAATTACTACACCCCTAACTTTTCTGAGTTGAATCAGTTCTGTTTAATGTATTTGAATGAGTATTGCAACATTAGCAAAACAAACAAACAAAAATACTTACTCGCATGATAGTTGGGATAATTTCCTCTTTCTGTTCTGTGGTGCTTCTTTTTTCCTTTTCATTTCTGGTATGTTTAAGAAATTCTTCACCTAGATCATATGTAAGAATGTGTACATTGCAATGAAGATCAATGAATGAGTATTGGAAGGAAGCAGGAAGAGAATGATAACCAATATATTGATGGTATATTTCTAAAAATGCAATACGTCTGGCTGCACCTTGATGTAGAGCATATCCATTGTCAGGTACCATAGTCTGCAGTAAGCAACTCAGTTGATACTAGACTGCTGAATATTAACCAAGTGTGATGTTTTTACTCAACAAAACTAATAACATGCATAACTGCAGCACTGTAATAACATTTTTTGCTTATCATTAATTAAGAGACTAATCGTGAAGATGTTACAATAAAATACAACGTAAGCAGCCTACTTCTGTTTTGCTCCTGGCTGTACCTATTATAAATTATTTACTCTAGTCCTGGTGTTCTGTCAACCTTCACAGAAACGCAGTGCCCAGCTGTGCCCAAAATAGCAACACTGTGAAAATTTCAAAAATTATGTACAAGTTACAAAATTCTTAGACAAATGGGGGCATTTCAGCACTCAGCTCTTTCAAATGTATTACTACTCATCTGTGTTTAAGTGCATTCATCACTGAAGCTGATTTAATTCTGCTGTGGACTAGCTGCAGAAAGCTCATGCATAGACATACAAATTCCTTCCACCTGCGTTTTCTGGCAGAGTCTGGGTGTATGCCAAAGGTAGACTCTATTTACACCTACTTTCTGGTGCCCAGCGGGTGCCACTGTAGGCTGTTAGCTGCCTGACTGGATGATGTCACACATCAGTGGGTGGGTTTGACTGACACCCTAGTAATCTGAGTTTCATATCTACCTCTTCACTCTAATTTGAAGCTGACAGACACAATGTCCTCTGTAAGAACTCAGGATAGGCCCCAAGCTGGTATGAGGGGAGTAGGGGACCAAAATCTTCCTTTTCCTCCTGTAGTCTTCATACTTGGAGAGACTGGAGGCATTGGGTGCAGGCCCATTTAAAAAGGTACATGTGTGGGCAGAGATGGGGGAGGAATTGCCCTTACTTACTAGTATCCACATACTGGTGACCAATGTAGGCATAGATGCGATGACCTGTAGAGGAGGAAACACAGACCATTTGCCTGATAGGTCACAGAAGTTCAGGAGATAAGGCCTGAGCTCCCTGGTAAGCATGACATTTCCATTTCTATTATAATATTTATTTCTGTGATCTAGGTTTATTAAAAACTCTGTTGACCTTACTAAGAAATGTCACATCAACATAAGTATGTCATAACTGGACATTGTAGAAGATGCCATACATTTCTATGTTATATGCATAATGTTAGTGTGTGTGAAACTTATTGCTAACTTGTATTATTTCATTTTTAATGCAATTTTACATACAAATAATGTACTGGGGTATTAGCTACACTTAAGTGTGAAACATTCCTATTGTTGCTTGCTGCTTTGTTACCATCTCCACAGTTCAGTTCATCTGATGACGTTTTCTGTCAAAAAATATGTTTCCTTGACTTATAAGTTATTTAGGTTCATAGGTTCATAGGTAAGTACTAGGCTATCTGCCCATGGGCATTTATAAGCCTAGCCACAGAGTGATGGTTTTCGCCTCCCCATTAGATTAGTAACCTGGGCCTCTGTCAACAGGGCTCCTGAAGTGATCCCAGGGTAGAACTTATGATTACCCATCCACTCATCAAGATTTCTCTTGAAAAGGGTCAGAGAGGAGCTCTGTCGAATATGGATTGGGATTCTATTCCAGAGTGAGGGGAGTCGCTGGGACAGGAATCTATCCCTCCAGCATGTCCTGTTTATTGTTGTACATAGGTTCAAGTTGCTAGAATGAGTGATTCTGAGGGATCTCATTTTTTTGAGGTGAAGCATGTCCATTAGTTCAGGGTTTGACATGGCCCTATAGGTCAGGCATAGGTCACCTCTGAGCAGACAGTAAGCGACTGAGAAGAGCTGGAGCTTTTTTTAGTCATGCTTCATAGGGTAATTGTTTAAGGCCCTTAATCCTCTTAATGAGGTACTTCTGTGGTCTTTCTAGTTGTTGCAGGTGTCTAGTGAGGTACATCCCAAATGGGGCATTGTACTCTATTATGGGCCTAATGAGTGAGGAGTAAAGGGGCATAAGCACCTCCTTGGATCTGGATGAGAAACCATTTGTAATCAGGTGTGCCACATAGAAGGATTTCCTGATTTGAAGCACTAATAGTGGGCATTGTAGTATCTTTTTTGAGGAAATGTAGAATAGTATTGATAATATATTGATAATATATTATGAATATATTTTGAGTTTCTTAAAGCCTTATAAGCTTATGCAAATGATACATTCAGAGGTACCATACAACTCGGATGGGATATGAGAGGCTATTGAACTAATATTGACCGTGCCTTTTGCTACTTCGTCAACCAGTAGTGTAAATAGGATGGAGTTAAGGAGGCAGCCTGCCCTGGCAGAAATTGTTAGAAGATGCTATCAACAAAGGCTGATTGTTCTTCAATGCATTACCAGCATTTGGATGATGGTATTTGCATTCATAGGTTCATAGGTAGGTACTAGGCTATTGGCCCTAGGGCCTATACAAGCCTAGCCAAAAATGTACCCTGGCTTTCGCCACCCAAGAAAATTATTTTCCTGTGCCCCTGTCAAGCAGAACCACAGAAGTGATCCCTGGGGTGAATTTCCTATTACCCATCCAATCATCAAGATTTTTCTTGAAGAGAGCTAATGAGGAGCTAGGTAGTCTGTTCCAGAGTATGGGAAGTCTCTGGGACAGGAATCTATCCCTCCAGCATGTTCTGTTTATTGTGGTGACAAGGTTTAGGTCCCTAGAGCGTGTAGCTCGGAGGGATTGGGATTTCTTTAAGTGGAGCATGTCCAATAGCTCTGGGTTTGACATAGCTTTGTATGTTTGGCAGAGATCGCCTCTGAGTAGGCAATATGCGATGGAGTAAAGCTGGAGTTTTTTGAGACGGTCTGCGTAAGGCATCTGTTTGAGGCCAGTAATCCTCTTTGTGAGGTATTTTTGCAGCCTTTCCAGTTGTTGTAGATGTCTTGTGAGGTACATACCAAAAGGGGCGTTGTACTCTATAATGGGTCTAATGAGTGATGAGTAGAAGGGAACAATGACCTCTTTTTTCCTGGATGAGAAACCTTTTGTGATGAGGTGTGCCAAGTAGAAGGATTTCTTGACCACTTTGGCGATGTGATTATCAAAGGAGAGACTACTGTCCACCTGTGTCCCAAGGTCTCTTATCACACTTTCGGTGTTAAGTAGACTACCGCCTATGTGGTAGTTCATGGGTACAGAATTTTTACCAAAGGGGATGACAATGCACTTTTTGGCATTGAGCTTGAGACCATGTCTTTGACACCAGGCATCTGTCTCAGTGAGGCCCTTTTGTAGGATGTCCACAATGTTAGGAGTTTCAATTATAGCTCCTAGTTTCCAGTCATCTGCAAATTTAGTTAGCCAAAGACCTTCTGTGTTAGCCTGTACTTCAGAGAAGTAGATACCAAACAGGAGAGGACCCAGGACTAAACCCTGTGGTACTCCACTTGTCACTGGTCTGAAGTCTGATTTGGAGTCTGCTAATTTCACAGTGTGGGTTCTTTCAGTAAGCCAGTTGGCAACCCATCTTGTGACATAGGGATTTATACCTAGTTTAGTGAGTTTATCTATAATTTCAGAGTGGGGGATGGTGTCGAACGCCTTGGCGAGATCTAGATAGGCTGTGTGAACCACCTTACCCTCATCTATGGCTTTGGTGACTACTTCAAAGAAGTCTATCAGGTTTAGGAGACATGATCTGCCTTTTACAAACCCAAACTGTGTGAGGTCCAGGGTTTGGAGATCTCCAATGTCTTTGTTTATGAGATCCATGATGATACGTTCCATGGCCTTGCAGACGAGGCTCGTCAGGCTAATGGGACGGTAGTTTCTGGGGTCTGTTGTGGCCCCCCCCTTTTGTGGAGTGGGATAACTGTCGCGGTGCGCCATTCAATGGGCACAAAGCCTGAGGTGAGGCTATGATTGAACATGGTACTTAGGTGGGGTGCCAGTTCATTCTGTAGTTCATGTAGAAGGCAGTCTGAGATATTGTCAGGTCCCATGGATGCTGTGTTCGTGGCTTTAGAGAGTGAAGTTTTTACCTGTGCAGCCGTGATTACAGGAACTTTGCATCTTCCAGTATAAAGATGGGCCCTTTAGGGGGTGAGAGGGGGGTAAAGTTAGCACTGAACCTATCTGCCAGGATGTTGGCAATATCAGTTGGTTCTGTATATTTAGTGTCATTGTGCTGTAACTCAGAGCAGATCTGATTGTTGCCATTGAGATTTTTGACATAGCTTTGTGGTTATCTTTAGAATCAGTGGAAATTTTGTTTTCATAACTAGCTTTGGAGGATTTTATGAGGGATCTCAGCTTCTTACTGAGGCTGACCAGGGAGTTCCTCCAATCGTGGGGTTTTACTCTTTTTTGCAGCAGTTTCTTTCTTCTGTTGTAGAGTTTGTTTATGGCAGAAGACCACCAGATTGGCTTCCTTTTTTTGGAGGATAGCATCTTGGTTCTGTTAGGGATAGTACGATCCATGCACTTGTGTAAGTGCTTATAAAGTGCATTTGTGTAGGATTCAGCAGTTGTAATTCATTATTGTTTTATTATGTGACAGGCAACAAGCAGAAACTGTAGCAGTTGTTTTTTTTTCTTTTGTTTTTTTTTTGTTTTTTTTTTGCTCCCGGTGTCAGAATAGCTAGCTACAGCTCTGTTGCCAACTTTAGTATTTGTGCCTTTGATTAATGCCACATAATTTTTATACGTGTGGCTACTGTTGAAGTAATCAATGAAATAGATAAATATTAATAATATATAATGAAGATATTACTAAGGGACATACCTCACAACCTGTTATTGATGGAAATCTGGAGAAAGACACAAATACTGGGGGGACAAAATACAATTTTAAATATTGCTCTTATAAGCTTAGAAAGCTAATATAATAACAGTTCATGTATTTTCTAAAGGATATGAAATCTGAAACTCAAATGTATATCACTATTTAGTGGCTTCAGTCTTCAATCATTTAATAGAAACCCATCATTTTTTATGAGGAGCAGACAGAAAATGTGAGGCAAAAATCTGGACATTTTGCAAAAATATGTACAGTTGAGAGGTGCAAGGGAACATCCAATTAATAAAAGAAAATCTGTTATGATTACAGGTAAGACTAGAAACATCTTTTTCTTTTTCATTTTGCACCTGCAAGGCTGGCTTTTCTAAAACTGACTATCTTTCAAGATGCCATAGCAACAAAGTTTTATTACCAATAAGACCATCAACACTTCAGTCCTCCTACTCTACCAAAAGTATGTAATGCTTCTGAATGTATCCATTGCAGAAACTGAGAACTGGCTGTAGCAATTTAATTTTATTTACAATGCATTCCTTCTGTTTTCTAAAGGTATATATAACATTTTGTATTGCAGGATGCATCCTTGACTACTTGCTTGGAAGACAATGAATGCAACTAATTTCAGTTCTCCTACTTCCTATGCTGTGGTAGCTTACTTACAATTATTTATTTTTTATTTATTTATTTATCATTTGTTGACCGGGAAAGTCCGACTAGGTTCCACAGAGCCTGTTTTCAGCGGAGGCCCGGGGAGAAATGCTCCAGATGCATGTCTTTGGAATGTGGGAGGAAACTAGAGTACCCGGAGGAAACCCACGCGAACACAGGGAGAACATGCAAACTCCACACAGAAGGCACCCCAGCCGAGAATCGAACCGATGAACCTCTTGCTGTGAGGTGACAGTGTTAACCGCTGCACCACTGCGCCGCCCAATTATACGGCTATATATTTCAGTTGCTAGTGCATGAATTATGGAGGCATATTAACAAACAAAATTCCTAGCTCTGTACTCAGTCCAATAATAAATATGTTGAAAATTACACAAATTAGATCACAATAAATAGTTACAGTAAACAATGTTAAGTATACTGCACATTCAATCATTTTAAATCATTTTCATTAATCACTTCCTTTTTTTGTCTTAATTCCACAGCTTCTGATTAGATTGGATCCTGAGGAGGCAGGCACAGTTGGTTTCACAACCATGTGAGTACAGTTTTCCATCAACAAAAATAAATGCTTATTAATACAAATGAAATCATATTTTTAAATGCCATAGTGAGACCAAGAAAAAGTAATTAGGAAATGCAAATTACTTCAACAATGAGGGTTATTGCACTGGAATATCACAAATGTATGAAATCTGGTACTGCCAACTTGTCATTGAGTATATTAAAAAGTAAGTCATGATATCAATTAAGTATTCTAGAAATGCAAAATAGTTTTTCAATCATTAATAAGGAAATGCAGTATTAAAGAGATATCAAATGTTGCAGTGCAACCATACCACTAAGTAAGCCTGTAGATATCAATTGATAGTGCTATGATAATTAAGTACCATAGGTTTCATTGCTGCCAATTTAAAATTACTGAATAATATATTTTTTTCTTTTTTCCCTTTGAAATAAAAGCATTAACACTGAAATACTTATGAGTTATTTTCTTGTCTCCTTATTTTTGTCTTCTTCTGCAGATACAGTAGACTCTGGGGCACCTCAGTCAAGCCAGGAGAGGGAGAGATAATCTACAACCCGTACTCATTCCAGGACTGTTCCACATGGAGAGTGATGGCTGAACCCCCATGGGCACCCCATGGTATGGCACCTTGTTAACTACCATCCTGAGCCTCAGGGCATAGTGGAGGCTGCAGTGGAGAGGGTGGTGGAAAGATGGTGGGCCAGAACAAAATTCTCGTTTTGTGGGTGCAAGACTCGCTGTCCAGGTTGGCTCCAAGCATCGTCACCACAGGACTCAACCCCCTCACCACTGGGGTCCCCCATTCAGGAATATCAGGGCAGACAACACCGTGAGGTTCTGTGGACCAGGGAGAATTCACTGTCAGGGTCTCACCACCATTTCCTTTGTATTCATTCACTTTATTTAAATCTGTCTCCCCTTCCATTTGTAAACCCAGCATATTGTTCCTGTATGTCTTTTATGTCAATGTCAATATCCTTAAATCTTAACTAACGCTTCTATCCTACACAGCCTGCCCATATTCCTTCCCCATCTTCTTTTATATATCTATCTGTGTGTATATATATATATATTTGTAGAGAGAGAGAGAGAGCATACCTATGAGTTTATAATGTAAAATCACTAGTGAGCTTGATTGAAACACAAAACACTGAACAAATTCATCAGCTATTACCATTAATCACAACTAAAATCAATGAAAAACAAAAACACTTTTACGTGGGGAGCTTTCGCCCCCTGACAAACATATACTGGGAGCATTACTCTAGCTCCAACACCCTACCCCAAAGGTTCCTAGAATTTATAAACTCAAATGGTATGGAACAACTTGTTACCACTCCCACAAGAGGGGAAAACATACTGGACCTGATCATCACCAACATGGGGACTCTATGCTCCAGACCAGAAGTGTATCCCTCACTGGTAAGATCAGACCATAAACTAATCTCACTGGATATTCACATCCCGACCCCACCCCCTGCCCAGAAAACCACAGTGAAAAACTTCTCTAAAGCAAATTTTACACTCCTCAAAACCGAGGTGGAATCCTTCAAAGCCCCGAGCCTGTGGAAAATACGGCCCAGACCGCAGAATCCTTTATAAACGCATTCTATGAACACCTTCAGGAATGCATGGATCATGCAATCCCAAATAAAACCAAGACCCAATCCTCCAAAGGCAGACGTCCTGTCTGGTGGACCCCAGCCATAAACAAACTATACAACAGAAGGAGGAAGCTACTACATGATAGAGCAAAATCCCAAAAAGGGAAGGCATCTCTGATCAGTATAAAAAAAAAACTACGGGCAGTCATAAAATCGTCTAAGGCCAGCCTTGAGAGAAAAATTGCACAGGACACTAAGGATAATCACAAGGCTTTTTTTAGTTCTGTCAGGAACCTGGGTGGGAATTCCCAGATATGCTCAGAATTAGTCCAAAATGACAAAAAATACATCGAACCCACAGACATTGCCAACATCCTAGCTGACAGGTTCAGCGCAAACCCCCCCCCCCCACCAAAAGGGCAAATATCTATCTCAGCAGAGTGCTGCCTCCCTGACATCTCAGATGCTCAGGTAAGAGCCGCCCTTTCCAAAGCAAAAAATACAGCATCAATGGGACCAGACGGTGTCCCGGGCTGCGTCCAACATGAACTCCAAGAAGAGCTAAACACAAACATAAAACTACTGTTCAATCTCAGCCTTACTACAGGATATGTACCCAAAGAGTGGCGTACAGCAACAGTGGTCCCTCTCTACAAAGGTGGTGCCTCAACGGATCCTGGAAACTATCGCCCCATAAGCCTGACTAGCTTGGTCTGCAAATCTATAGAAAGGATCATCATGGACCTCATAAATAAAGATATTGGGGACCTACAGACACTGGATCCTACCCAGTTCGGCTTTGTTAAGGGCAGATCCTGCCTCTTAAACCTGGTCGATTTCTTTGAAACAGTCACCAAGGCCATTGACGAGGGGAAGGTGGCCCACACAGCCTACCTGGACCTCGCAAAAGCCTTCGATACAATACCCCACTCGGGCATTATAGATAAGCTCACCAGCTTAAATATAAACCCCTATGTCACTAGATGGGTTGCAAACTGGCTCAAGGACAGAACCCACATGGTTAGAATTGCTAAAGCCATGTCAGACTCCAAACCAGTTACAAGTGGCGTCCCACAAGGCTCAGTCCTGGGACCTCTCTTGTTCGGTATATATTTCTCGGAGGTACAGGCGAACATGGAAGGACTGTGGCTGACCAAGTTCGCAGATGACTGCAAACTGGGCGCCATAATCGACTCTCCAGCCGACACAAGCATCCTCCAAAAGGGCCTTAAAGAAACAGACAACTGGTGCCAGAGCCATGGCCTCAAGCTAAATGCCAAAAAGTGTATAGTCATCCCCATGGGTGGTAATCCATTAAGTACAGAAGAAGTAATTAGGGACCTGGGGACCCAAGTTGATAGCAATCTCTCATTTGACAACCACGTGGCCAAAGTGGTTAGAAAAACATTTTATATAGCCCACCTAATCATGAAGGGATTCACATCTAGATCAGGGGAGGTCATCGTTCATCTTTACTCATCCCTCATCAGGCCCATAATTGAGTACAATGCCCCTTTTGAGATGTACCTTACCAGACACCTGCAGCAACTGGAAAGACCCGAAAAGTACCTCACCAAAAGGATCAAAGGGCTCAAACAGATGCCATATGCTGCCCGGTTAAAGAAATTCCAGCTCTACTCAGTGGCATACCGCCTGCTCAGAGGCGATCTGTGCCTGACATATAAAGCCATGTACAACCCGGAATTAATGGACATGCTGCACCTCAGAAAATCCAAGCTATGCGCTCGAGAGACTTGAACCTCAGCACTGAAATAAATAGGACATGCTGGAGGGACAGATTCATAACCCAGAGGCTCCCTTCACTCTGGAATAAAATCCCAGTCCAGGTTAGGCAGAGTCCCTCATTGACTCTCTTCAAGAGGAATCTTGATGAGTGGATGGGAGATCATAGGTTTACCCCGGGTATCACTTCTGTGTCACTGTTAGACAGAGGCACAGTATACTAACCTCAAAAAAGGGCATAGCAAAATTAATTTAAAATGGGTGGCGAAAGCCAAACACACTCTGGCTATGCTTATTAATGCCCTAGGGCAGATAGCCTAGTATGAACCTATGAACCTATATACAAATATCCATCCATGCATCTATCCACAACTCCTTTGTCCCATTTTCCATGTGGGGTCAGAGTGTCACTTCAACAGTGACAATCATTTAGAGCCAAAGTTCACGCTAGAGGTTGGCCAGTCCTGTTACAGTTCTTCCATACCACTCACATGCATGCACACTCACACCTATGGCCAGTTTAGAGTGTCTAGCTAAGTGACTTGCTCAAGGTCACACAGTAGGCAAATGATGGCTGAGGGAATCAAACCATTTACTACAGGACCACAGGAATTACAGCACACAGCTCTAACAATGTACTCTATGTACCAGACTATGCCCCCACACAAAAAAATAAATAAATAACATTCCACCTTCTGCAGCACAACTCTAACATCTTCCTTTTGTGTTTTCCTTGTTTGCTCTCTCTTCATTTTCTGACTGCTCTATCTTCCCCTTTTCCTAACTTACAAAATCCAAATCAGGGTGTCCATATTAAGATACTGTCACAGTGAAGTAAATAAAGCTTATAAAAAATTCGATAAGTTGCTGGCTGGCTAGCAGCGCTGAGTCATAACCACAGCAAGCTGTAGAGGAAAGTTCTAGTGAGTCTAGTACATTGCTGCACTTATTGCCAGCTGCAGAAAATATACAAAAGCATTTATGAACTGTTGAATATGGGTGGCATTTGCGAAATAGTGTGCCTGTTTTGCACATTATTTACATTTTTTGAAACTCAGTTTATGCAGATTCAGATCTACAAACTTGTGCTGGGCATTCCTCTGCAGGTCAAAGAACATCTAAAACCAATGTTGTTTGTTTGCAGTTTATAAAGTTACATATCAGTGTAGCTCTGCTAGTCGCACATTAGTCTTATACGTGCAGCATGGGACTGACTATGAATACTACCCCTCATTTCTACTCTCTCTGGTCCCTATCTTTTGTCCTGCTTGATAGTGTCATATTTATATTTAGCCACATTGGCATCATTTTGCCTTTTTTGGCTTTTTATCACACCTCTGTCAGCAAATTTTAATTTGTTTATGCCCTTGATTTTATCATTAGGTGTAAAAAAATTTCAGACAAAATTTCACATGCAAGTTTCTTGTTATTTACACATGCTCTGCATGACTACACCTGTCGCAGCATACAGACCTCAAGTTATGCTGCAAGTTTTCTGAAATGGTCTGCCAGTTTAATTGAACATTCAAGAGGCTTACTCATTACAAACCCCAGAAAAAAAAACAATAGTTTGTTGGTTGCAGCTGGACTAATTGTCTTCATAACCCCTTTTGGCCATCCCTCTAAAATTTTTTACTTCACTCGCTGTATATTTACTACTTTATCCTATTCTGTCTGTTACTGCCTAAACACACTTTTAATCTGTTACATCTTCCGCAAAAGCATCTAATCCACAAAATACCATTTTTTCCAGTAATATGTCCTGTTCATTGATACAGTGTGTACATCTAAAGCAGCCCACTACTTACATATCTTATACATCCAATCATTTATTACGTCGCTTGAGTATTATCCTCTCTTACAAGACAGGTGTTTTGATTGTTATATTTCTTTTGCAGTCCTGTAGCCTAACATTCTAGTTACATTTGTACTCACCATGTCTCCCAAGTGGTTCATTACAACTTCAAAAGTGTATGCACCCCGTGAGAATTCTAGATTGTGGTTCTCAATGAACCTTATATTTTTTTTCCCAGATTACTCTTCTTGATAAATGTTCATCCTAGAACAAAAAAGTATTTTTGTTATGAAACACTGTTATATCAGCATCTCATCAGTGGCCTTGGCATATGTGAAATACATAGCCATATTGAAAGACTTAGCAGACTTTGAATGTATGTAAGCACAAGACAGATAATAAGTCATGAAATGACAAACTCAGGTTTAACTATACACTAGTATCCCACTATTGAAGGAATGAGTGATCCAAACTTCATTTATGATCTCATTTAATGTCGAAAGTGACTGCCTCACAATTACAAAAGTGTAGAAAGGATATCTTAACTTCAACAAAACTTTTTGCCTTATTCTTGTTTTTTCAAGGTCTGTCAGTGGCTTGGGTACCGGAGGAAGTGGTATGGAGGGATGAGAATGGAGCAGCTAATGTTTATCCCCTCACTTCTGGAGAAGGAACCATGGCTGGTCGAGGGGACGACAAGAACTTACACCTGCAGCAGTGGTGCACAGAAGCATTAGCTGGTGATAGTATGTCAGGAACCATGCACGCATCCTCAGATGCAAGCATGATGTGGAAGTTGTAGCCTTGGCAGGATTACTTGAACTGAAGCCATAAAATCCCAGTCTTCACCAAAAAAGTGGCACCGCTTGTATCTCTTGACCTACTTCTTGAGGGGAATGAATGGGTCCCAGGTCTCTTGCCCCTGGAGGAATGAAGGAGTCAATAAGGGGCTGATGGGATGTTAGATGTTCAGAGTGGGAGTTAGACCACAAGGAAAAAAAACCTTCTTGCATTATTTTGTGCATTTTGTGATGTATCACACTTATAGTATATATGCTACTACTGTTATAGTTGCCTTTGTTTTGAATTATTTTTTTCCTTCATACCTGACAACTAATCAAGCCACTGCCATGGTCACTATCACACATTCATCCCCTATGTGGGGTGAGAGCACAGCCATAACATGGCCATCGTATAGGCAGCCTTCAGAGGGTAAACCATACAATGATATGGTGTGAGGGTTTAATGCTCACTTCTATGTGTGGTGTTGCCATATAGCTCCTTTGAAGGCAGATGTTTCCATCCATTTCTGGTTTCCATAGTGACTGTAGGCATAGAATGTGTCCTGCAGGACATGCCATCATCCCCTCCACCGAGGAGAGGTGAGCAGGTTTCACTTGACATTCCTCTCTGTCCCTAGCTAACCCTTATGCTCAGAGTTGCTAATCAAATCTGAGATGTTTAGGTTAAAGTAAGGGATTTATCTCTATGCCACAAGCTAGCCGAGAAAAGCCCATTTTAAATGTAATCATAGCTTTATCATTTTCTTCCCTTATGCTTGATCACAACTGACTAAGAATACATTTCTTCTACAACTCACTTATAAGCATTATTTTAAGAGCATTTGCAGGGAGCAAACATTCCTGCTCCCCCTAGACCCATTCACCCTCCAAGTTTATATATTGCAAGTCCACAATTGCATGTGAGTGTGGAAGGAAGTTCCTCATTAACATTCACTGTGGCCTTGCACAGAGATCAAATCTACAGCAGCTGTTTTTTTTTCACCCGGTTGATTTTGGGCAGTTAGAACCTGATCAGATCATCTTAGCCACCTGTAAGGAAACTTTTTAATTTTGACTTTTTTTGGACACCAAATAACATATACTCTCAGTACATTTTGACTATGTGATTACTACAGGTACATGACATTACCATTGTATTATACAGTCTCACCCTGATCCTAACTACCTTGTCTATAGTATTTTACAACATAATATATAACAGTGTCAGTGGTGCAACAGGTAGCACACTTGCCTTTGGTGCTGGAGGACTAGAAGACTGTGGGTTCTCTTCCCACTCTAGTTAATTGGATTGCTGACATTGCAATGCAGCATTAGGGGGTACTGCACTCCTGAGTGTGCTGTCCTTCAGATAAGGTATTAAACTGAGGGCCCTTCTGTTGAGTTGGTGGTAGTTGAGGATGATGTAAAAGATCCCACAGCACCTATCAAAAAATATAGATAAAGATCCCTGATGCACTAGCCAAATTTCCCCTAATAGTAGGAATACCACCTTGGGTCTCCGCTTGTAATAGGCCGCTAATCTAGTGGGAATAACCTGATCAAGAAAAACAACTAAGATAATATATTTCTTTTCAACACATAAGTAAATCTAATTTGGGTAATCCAAGTGAAAGAATAAATGATAAAAGTAATGTAATGCTGAGGACATTGCTTTATACATATTTACAAACTCAGAAATGTCCCTAACTGTGAGATGTCACAGGTGATAGGATTTAGAGTAATCATCTGTATTACAGATGTTCCATGGTACAAGTAGTGAGTTAGACACTGGCCTGACAGACACATGATATAGTGATAACACATATCTACAAGTTTACTGAGATTTGGACTATAGCAAATAGAATGCATGTTGTACCACAGACAAGACTGTGCATTTTACAGTTTATGCTGTGAGAAGGATGCTGCTTATATATAGCTGTAATGTTTGTAATATAGTCTGTAATGGACTGGTAATGTGGAAAACATACTGGCACTATGCATCTCTGCTGACAATTCCAAATGTATGAGTAAAATGGTGTACTCTACAGCTTCATACATGAAAGGAGTATATGGTGGGAACCAATGGTTAAGTTATTTGAGCAGCTGATACTCGATTTAAACGGGCTGTTATTGTTTAGAAAGTTTGGCCATAATTTAACTAAATCTGAGAGGAAAACATTATCTACATTACGGGATAATCAGGAAATACATTTTAATAATAATGTAAAGGAAGTACTACAGTTTTGTGGGCCTGCAAAGACTTGATACAGAAGTGTAGGTCCGGTTGGGGAATGGTATATTTTACCAAAAATGAGTACTGGATCATATCATTATGCTCAAAGAGCAGATTGATAATGTTCTTTTTCATCTGTAGTTGAAGGGGGTATTAGCACAATATGTCAGATCAGAGCTTAATGTTTTTGATCTCTGCCACAAATTTTTACCTGATACCTAAGATTCATGAATTAATTTTTCAAACACGGATAGGCTGATACTTTCAAGTAGAAGGTACGCTAATAAATCTATCTCAGTATTTTAAGGACAATATTTAAGGCCCCTTTTATCATTAAATTCCCTCAAGACTAAAGAAGATAGCTGCATTTTTGGACATTATGCACAATATTTGTATTTATAATTGTTTTTATATGTGCACATGGGTATCAGGGCTTTATATGCATACACACCACATTGGGGGGGGGGGGTGAGGGATGTTAAACATTTTCTGAGCCTTTCTGATTTCTACAAAACCAGATCAGAGAACAAAACTGGTTACAAGATGAGCCATCTATGGCTCTACCCCTATTAAATGTGATACTTGGAGCAACAGTGCATTTTTGAGATACATAAACATTATACACTTATTGAAATGTGGTGCCACCTTCTTGATGATTGTTGGTTCTTCTGGAAGGGCAGCTCTGCAAAGCATAAGGAGTTTGAAATTTTTAAATAACAATAAATTCAATATTTGGATTGCAATTAATTTTGGTTTAATGATCAATATTTTATGTTACTGTAACCAAACTGATTGATGGTTTACAGCAATCACTGGCTCTTTCTCACAGCACAAATAGAACTTATCAATGCCAGAATATCCTATGCTTTATTACTACTTTTGGAACAGTTTTATGATTAAACAGATACTTAAACATGTGCTCATGTTGTTGTTGTTGTTGTGTCTTTCGGCTTTTTCCGATTAGGGGTTGCCACAGCGGAATGTGATATTCTTTTTTCAAAAGTTGCTATTGACTACTTGTAGAATAAGCTATTGCAGAGGGAGACGTTTGAGACAAATTGATAACATCATAAATCTAGTCTACTTTCAATTAAAAGAGGGTCATTTTCTTTATTGAGTGGCTGTTCTCCATGTGGACATTGTACTTATTATGTTAATGTATTCAAAACCATGTTTTTTCACATGAACTAAGACATTTTATTACTTATGCTAGTGAATGGATGGTCTGTGTGGACATCTGTACATGTGGGACCATTTATGTGAGGCAGATGTCTTGTTCCTGGAAACAGAATTGCCCAACATCTCAATGAAATTAGATGCAAAACAAAGAAACACTCTTCAAATGTTCTTTGGTGCACTTGACTTCCACATTTTCTTTGATTGATTTTAATAGAGTTGTAGGGTCTATGTCCACTGTGCATAATCATGAACTATTGAATAATAAAGAAATATGCTGGATTGTTGTTTTGGGGCTCTGTTTCATCTTAGCCTTAATGATTGCTTACAGATATTTTTTACTGATTCTGTTGTAGCAGAGTATTTCCTTGTCTGTTTTGAATAAGTTATTATTTGTAGGTTTATTCACTTTTTTCTATTAATAATGCAGAGGTAATTATGTATCTTTGTTGGGGTAACCTTTTTTCCTTTGTCATTAAAATTCCCTGTTAAGTCTGCTATATACCTTCCAACATAGTGGACACTCCCCTTATATTTTCACCTATTTCCACTGGATGATACAGCATACTTGCACATATGCATGTAGATGCTTGCAGCAGAATTTTTGGGATTGCTATAATGTAGAGATACCTTTGTGCTAGTTGATTTTTTTGTGGGACTCATATATGTCAGTGTTTGTTTCAGAATATTGATAGGCCATAAATATTCATGAATTTGCTGGCATTCACTGTACACACTGAATCAGTTTGAGCTTGACAGTGATTATTTGGTCACTTACAGTAATATAGCTTATAATGAACCCAGAATGTTGGAGTTGGTGCTTTTTGTAAACAATGATTATTTTTTTACAGGACTAATGGTTCATACATCTAGTGCTGCACACTCATAACCTTTGTTTATGGTTTACATCTGCTGATTGGTTTCTTCATATAGATTTGTATTCTGTTTATAGTTCAGTGCAGATAATCATTACTTTATTTTGAAATTTTATTGAATGAAGATTATAATACTCAATATGTTTATGATGGTGTTTTTCAATTAAGAGTGCTGCTTTTCCTTGTTTTTCTTATTAAGTGATAACTTGATCATGTGATGTAGTTTTATTATTTAAATTTTTAGTAAAATGGTCTTGCAACAATGATATCGCCACAGGGTGAAACTCTGACTATGTTGTGAGGCAGTCAGTTGGAATATGTTTACAGTAAAAGTTTGTGTGGGCTAATTTGGGAAGTGCATTCCTGGGTATATCACTATAAAAAGGGCATCAAAGAAAGTGTTTCAGATTTCTTGACTATTAATCACTTTTTCTGTGGGGATAATATAATACTGGGTTAAGTCTGGATTTAAGAGTTTAGTAATCGCATTGAGCTAGTATTGTTGAGAGCCAAGTTTGAAATTATGTGCATGTTAGACACTATAATGGAACAAATGGATGATTTTTGCTTAAGTGTCTTAGTTAACAGAGACTATTTATAGATTCATAGGTGTATACTAGGCTAACGACCACTGGGGCCTTTATAAGCCTAGCCAAGCATCCAATTGTATCCTGCAAGTTTATGTGCCATAGAGGTTATTTTAATGGGTAAAGATAAGCTAGGGCAAGATTTATAGTCTGTCTCTGTCCATGTCCAAGATATGGGGCGTACTTCTGGTTTCTCTTCCACAAGCAAAGTTTAAATCCATATATAGAGTAATTCTGATGCTATTTGTTTTTCTGATATGCAAAAGGTCCAGAAAAGTGGGATCCAAGTATGCCTTGCATGGCCACTAGGGCTTTTTTAAGCCTAGCTATGCATCCCAAATCTTGATAAGTGTAAGGAGGGGCTTGGGAGATGAAACATTTACAAGCAAGGGCTTGGGAGATTAACCTGTCAACAGTATGTAGGAAACAGAGTATAAGGATAGGGCTTTGAGACGATCTGATAGGACATGCTGTTTATGCCCTGTATTCATTTTGTGAGAAACCTCTGTGGATATTCTAGTTGTTACATGTGCCTGGTCAGGTTCATACCAAAGAGGGTGTTATACTTATTGATGGGTCTAATGACTTCCTTGGACTTAGATGACATGCCCTTGCTTGTAAGATGAGCAACACTGAATGATTTCCTTACTACTTTAGACACATGTTGGACAAAAGCCAGGTTACTATCTGCACACATACCCAAAGCTCTGATTACTGTTTTAATCATAGGGATGTGTTATCGATCAGGTAATTTCCTAGAGTGGCTGACTTCCCAAAGGGTACTTTTATGCATTTTTACATACATGCATAAAAATATTCAGGCACAGGCAATAATTCCTCTCTAGCTTGTTAATTTACCATAACAGCCATTCCCATAATAAGTGTCCTGGATGTTCTTACAAATATCTAAGCTACTCTCTCAGAGAACCAATTAATAGTACACCTCTCATTTCTGCATAATACTCTACAACAGTTGTCGGATGACTCTCTGCTATTTTGACAACCCCAAACACTTCCAGAGGTAGTTGTCACTAAATGCCATAAATACCTGAATAAGGTTTCTTCTTAATTATCTGTATGAGACACAGTACAAGTTCTGATATTTTAGCCTTTCATAATAACTTAAATTTTGACATTCATGGATGCCATTGTTATATCTCTGCTGTACTCTTTCCAATTTACTTCTTATAAAGTTTCCATGTTGTTATTCCTTACTTTAGCTTGTATCATTTCAGATTTCCTAGACTTTATAAATCTTGTGTATGCATCCTATAGTTCTACAACTATCGTTAACCTATTGGCTGATATGATTAGAAAAACTCAAAGCTGGATCTAGCCATATACCCAGGCCCTTAAATAAATCTACAGTTTCAATCACTATGTGCTGTAGTAACTATTCCAACCTGTGTCTCCTAAATAATCAATTTCATCAAGTTCTTTTGCAGACATTTCCTATCTGCAACACATGTAATCAGTTTACCCATTTTCAAGTCATCTACATAGAGACTGTAGAACACCTCAGATGAAAAAGATATATTAGGTTCATAGGTTGGTACTAGGCTATCAGCCCTAGGGTCTATACAAGCCTAGCCATAACAATTCCCTGGCTATTTCTTCCCACACTATTTACTTCCCTGGACCCCTGTCTAGGATCTGAAAGATGCAGCCTAAACAAGCATGGGCCTAGGGAAAAGCACTGTAGGACACTCTGACTGCAGCCTTTAATTGCACTTTTCCAATTGCTGCATGATACTTGCCATGTCCTATTTATAAGCCATGCAACTAACCCTCTTATCAAGATCACATTGGTACCTAAGTTGTTCTAATTTATTGATCGGTGTTTTATGTATAATGCTTTCAAATGCTGAATTTAAGTCTGTAGTGTTAAATTTAAATTAACAGCATGTCACACACACTGTTCAGCTGAATGTTTGTAATTGCTGACAGATTTATTGAAAAAAAAAGCAGACCAAGCACTACTGTGAGATTATGAACACTTTCTTTATAACACAGATATAACTGCCAGATACACTGCACTTCCTCAGGTGACTCAGATTACAAAAAATGTCCATCACAAAGTATTCTACAACCACTTTTATAGTTTCAAAATGTTGTGCTTGATGAAAAAATTCTTTTCCTGTATTGAAGCCTTCTTTTTCTGCATCCTTATCTCAATCCAGAGAAACAGTTCCTTCAGCAGTACAAAATGTTCTTTCAGAACTGTTCTTTCATTGATAGGATAGTGTGCAACTTTTTCTGCTGTGTTAGCCATGCTCATCCAGAGAAAACCCATTCTCAGCGTACCGAAATGTTCTTTCATTGATAAGATAATCTGGAACTTTTTCTGCTGTGTTAGCCATTTCCCTTTTCACTTGAATATCTGTGTGCATTCAGCTGTTTTGAATATTTCAACAAGCGTCCATTGTTAATGCCATTTGTTAGAAAAATATTTGTTCCACACAAGAACATTCTGTTAAACCAAATGCATATTTCTTTCACACTGTTATTATGATTACCAAACCTCTGTTACTGTGAAGGAAAACAGTTATATATATATTTTCTATCAAATACATGTTATTGCTATGAGGGAAACAAGTATCATGCTTATACAATTCTATCAATTCCCCTTTTTTATTTTGAAAACCAAAAAAAAAAATTCAAAATTTAAATCAAACTTTGAATCTTACAGACAAATAATGTCTCCATTGGTTATGTTACTTTTTTACCACCTACATTAGTTACAATAAATACCTGATTGACAGCATACTTCTCAACTGTACAGATTTTCTCAGAATTACCAGATTTTTGCCTCATAATTTTTGTCTGCTTCTCATAAAACTGTTTTCTAGAAAATCACTGGCAAACCACTTAGGATTGAAGTCAGAAAATTATGGCAGACATTTGGGTTTCAGGCTTAATAACCTTTCAAAAATTTATGCTAATGCAAAACCTTTTATTCAATTAACTTTCTAAGTTTGTAAGAGTAATATTTATAAAGTGCCCCTATTTTTGGGACTTTGTCCCCCCATTTTTTGTAGCTTTGTCTGGATTTCTTGCTCTAAGAGGTTGAGAGGTATGACTGACAGTATTTTTAATAAAAAGTTTAACTCATTACAGCCGAGTGCACCTCCAGGCATTTCTGCAGTTACTTCCTACTGCGCTTCTAGGCATCAAATATTGATTGTTCATATTTGCATTAACAATTCCATGCTACATACAAGTATCAAATCAAAAGATTTTATCTTGAAGCATACACAATGGCAAACATAATCGTATTGATATTTGACCTCTGTCTAATGCAGTTAAAGAGATATTGAATATTATTTGTAAACTGTTTATTTACTATATACTGTTTATTGTATTGTTGTAATTTTCATATTTCTCTAAATATCTTAACATTCAGGTAACACAGATAGAGCAGGTCTATATCACATTGTCGAATGCTAATAACAGCGAACGACCACAAATTTGAAAACACCAGAACTCAAAGTTGCAATTCCCCCCACTAAATATATATACCAACTCCGGGATCGCAATACAGTGAGGAAAGGGTAAATACCCCTATCTACACTGTAGTATGACCATACAATAACAACTTTGAGTTCCGGTGTTTTCGAAGTTGTGTTCATTCGCTAGTATTAGCTTTCGACCACGTGATATAGACCCAGATAGAACTGCATATCCTCATATAAAAGCTCACAGCTATATAATGACAATCCTACTGGACGTATGTGTGTTGCTTGAATAGTTACTGAGCTATCATAACCTGTTTATACAACATTACAAAATGAATATTCACTGCCTTTATTTTGGCTTATAAAATCCATTTTAAAGCAATGATGCTTTAAAGCTGATGTAAAGATTAATTTATCCTGAATAGTTTGCCATTTACAGTTTTCTAGTAACAATTATGGTTCCAGACACATGAGTATTTGAACTGTAAGGTGATAACTTAATTTTTTTAAAGGATCAAGCCACACGCACTGGGAATTAAAGGTAAACACTCAAAAAAGCTGTACTAAATGGAATGAGTTAACACAAATCCACGTTATTATGATCAACAAAGTAATGGCTACTATAGCAATTAAACTGTGATAATGGTTTTGTACCAGTCTGAAAATCACTCATTTAACCAATAACTCCAGTCACTGTTCTATACGTCTTTCTTGCCTTTTCAGATACTAATTGTACTTTACTTAAATGTTACTTTATGGATTCTGTCTTGTCTGGAATACAAGTAAAGCACTCCTTGTTGATCAGAGCAGAAAGACCCTTTTGCTTCTGTTGCATTTATCTTGACTGTAGATCTATGATTGCTCTAATGTGCCAGTTCTGTTTCCTTATTCTCTCTTTCCCCTGAAATTTCTTATTTTACCTTCAGATAATTCTTTAGTTAATGTCATTGATGGTATTACATACCCTACATGGGTCTATATTACTAAAGCAAAAAACCCTATGCGCGAATACCGAAACATTGACCCCTATACTGCAAACCACGAAAATCCCGAATGCACTAAACTAAGAAAAAAAAAATATTGAACTGTCATAGTTGGCCAACCCCACCACCCGCTACATATTACCTTCCCAAACAAAATAAATAAACCACATACATACACTAACCAAACCCTACTTCTAACCTAAACTACAGCACCAAAACCCTACCTCCAACACTACACTAAATCCCACAAACACAACTATCTATGCACTCTTCTTAACCCCTCCCTAACCCTAAGGTCTGTAACTACCGCACACATCCCCTACAGACATACACCTAAACAACATAAATAATACACATACATACACTTAAAAAAACTCTACACCTAACACTACACTAACTCTTACATAAATTACCTATCTATGCACTTACTAAAGTCCTATCTATCGCACACTTACCTTACGGAGCTGTACCATAGACGGGCCAACCAAAACAAATCGACATTTCAAAATTCATGGTTTGAATGTTCGGGGTTTACGTACTTCACCCAATATGGTTTGACATCTTCGCATTCGCCTAAAGGGATTTTTGATCGCATAATAGGAACCCCCCTGCATAAAAGGTTCCTTCCCATTCCATAGGAAGCTATTTATATGCTTTTGTACTGCAAATGTAGTACTTCCTAGCTACTTGTGATGTTGTATTCACTGACTCCTACTGGTTTTGATCCTGTCTGTTGTATACATACACTTTCTTTTGGAGCTGTCCTTACTTTTAATGTTGAAACATTTACCTTATCTGATTTACCGCAACTCTATTCCTGTTACTAATTTTTAGCAAATCTTTTAGTTTACATTCTGTATTCTTAGGACCAATGGTCCAATTAATTCCTTAACTTTGCTCTTTGGCTATTTCTTGGTATAATCTCTGCATTTTTATCCATTGTTGATGCTTTGCTTTTAACTTTAAAATACTGAACTGCCCATGCAACTTGTACTTTTGAATCAGTCCTGCACCATCAGCGATCCCTCTTCTAGCCCATGTTGTCATATGGAGTCTCAGAGAATTTACTACATAAGCACTGTCACTGTAAATAATTACTGGATGTAAATGCTGCAAAACATATTGTATAGCTTCTAGCTCAGCCTTTTTTACTGACGTATCCTGGTAACTTAACCATAATTGATTAGTCTCCCTTTTGCAATGTCACTATTGCAAACCCAGTATAATACTTCCCATCCTTCCAGAAGCATGCACCATTCACATACACTGTAGGAATGCCTGACTAACCCCTTCAGTGATTTTGTTTATTTCACTGTCATTTAGCAATGTTTTTTTTTGTCAAATGTGGAGAGTTTGAAGTATAACCACCCCAAGAACATTATGAAATACTTTGTTTGTATTATTCCCTAGTAAATGGCCAAAAGCTGTTTAATGCAAGTCCGATACCCTTTTTCTACAGGAGTCATTCTTCTTCTACAAAAAGTAACCTATCTTAACTTAGTGTCCATTCCCTGAGATGCCTTTTATGGCCAAAATTGTAATAATGCCACTGAAAGTATTTATCCTTCCCTGTTGCTGCTTGTAAAAAAAAGGTAATTTACTGGTGAGAGCTATCAGCTCTGTTGCCTGTGTCAACTTCTACTTTAACATTTTAAGTGCCTCTTCCTCTGTGTGACTCCATTGTAGAGTCAACTCTTCTTTTTGATCTGCCAGCATTTTATTGAGAGGAGCTGCAGCTTCTGTGCAGTTCTCTATGAATTCCCCATTGTAGTTTATGATTTGCATGTATTTATGCAAATCTGAAATTGTCAAAGGTTTTGGCAATTGCAGATTGCTCTTCACCCTTTCTTGGCAAGGAGTCCTGCTTGTCAGTCTGATAATGGTTCCTAGAAATTTAAATTCTTGTGACAAGAACTGTATTTTGTCTTTGTTTACTTTGAAATCTGCCTCTTGCAACTATCTCACAACTTTTCTCAGCTGTGATATGTATTCTTTCACAATGCCATTAATATAGTCAATAACCTTGTCATCCTTACTCACAGTCTATAAGAATGTCTCATCTATCTGATGAAAAAGACAGGGCTGTTCTGACAACCTTGAGGTAATCTAATCATGGTATACTGTTGATTTTCAAAGGTAAAATCAAGCCTTTGCAATTTCCTTTTCTGAAGTGGTACTGCGAAAACCCATTTGCTAAATCTATCTCTGCAATGTAATCCATTGCACCATCCACTGTAATCTGTTTCTGTTTCTGCCCATAAGGTCTGAAATTCTTTCTCTAACTTGTATTGTCATGCACTGTTGGTTAGCATTCAGTTCACTTTGACCATCTATGTTATTATCCTGAAACTTTTCCTTTTGCTTTTCCTTTTTGACTTAAATACTCCTTTCCTTACTGTGAGATTATAAATATTTTTTATAACACAGATATAACTGTCGGATACATTGCACTTCCTCAGCTGACTCAGATTATAAAAATGTCCACCACAAAGTATTCTACAACCACTTCTATAGTTTCAAAACTTTGTTCTTGATGAAAACATTTTTTTCAATGCAACCATGAATATTGATTGTCATCTTTTGTACATGTGGAGCTTTTCTCCTCGGGCCTCCACTGAAAATGGACATGTATCCAGTCGGACACTCCCAGTTAACAAATGTAAAATAAATAAAATAAACATTCTTTTCCTGTACTGAAGCCTTCTTTGACTGTATCTTTATCTCAATCCAGAGACAAACAGTTCCTTCAGCAGGCAGAAATGCTCTTTCATTGATAGGATAGTCTGTAACTTTTTCTGTTGTATTAGCCATGCTCATCCATAAAACAACAGTTCTCAGCATGCCAAAATATTCTTTATTGATAGGATAGGTTGTAACTTTTTCTGCTGTGTTAGTCATTTCCCTTTTCACTTGAATATCTGTGTACATTCAACTGTTTAGAATATTTCAACAAGCCTCTATTGTTAATACCATTTGTTACAAAAACATTTGTTCCACACAAGCACATTCTGTTAAACCAAATGCATATTTTTTCACACTGTTATTATGATTACCAAACCTCTGTTACTGTGAAAGAAAAATAGTTTATACATATATATATGTATGTATATATATATATATATATATATATATATATATATATATATATATATATATATTTATATCATATACATGTTATTTCTATGAGGGAAACAAGTATTATGCTTATATAATTCTATCATATATAAATCATATCACACCACAATTTCTGATTTATTGTTGTTATTATGTTATTATAGAAGACCATGTTACAGGTGGTTATAGATTTATTTTCAACATATGAATGCTGGTATATGGTTTCAAGTCCCAGCCTTTCCATTTCTGACAATAATTTATCCAAAATAACATTCTCTATTATTTTCCACAACACTAAGTAAATGTATGGTTCTGTATGACTCTGGCCAATATGATGACATTGTAGGTGCACTTGGCATATAATTATTTTTATTGGGGAAGAATAAAATTAGGCTGGATTATAACAAGTATCCCAAAAGTGTCTTGATTATAAATAAATGATGGATGGGGAGAGGTGTTGGGGATGGAGTGTAGAGAAAAAATACAGTTTTATTCCTTAATAATTGGACATTGGTGAAAAAATACAGTTTTATTCCTTAATAATTGGACATTGGTAGGAGTCAGTGGGTATCTCAGTATATGATCTATTAAGCGAGTTCCAAAATTCAACAAAATGTTTATTTCATTTTTGGGTATGCATTAAAAATCTGTGTGCTCTTATGTATCTAATAGCTATTTGCCAGAATTCATTCCAAGACATCTGAGTTCTGCCTTTCCAGTTCAGTGTACTATAATATTTTAGAAGTGTGAATAGTGCAATTAATATTTTTTCTTGTTGTCTCTTTAGCTTCACATGGGGAACATGTAATAGGGCAAATTTCCAGGATAATGTAGATTTCTCATATCCGATTTTGCTTAATCTGACTTTGAGTGAACACCATAATTTGTATGAGGATTGACAGCCCCAGAATATATGAAGTAGGTCAGCATTCTGGCTATCACAATGTGGATATAAGGGGGATGAAGTAAGCTTAAATTTGTTTATTTGTGTCGGTGTAAGGTATGCATTATTTAGTGTCATGAACTGAGTGTAGCTCAGTTTTCTGAAGGGAATATATTTAATTGTCATTTGAATATATTGAATCATTTAGTTTTTTTAATATAATTTAATTTAATTTCAGTATCTGAAGTTACCTTGTTATTACTAGGGCAATTTATCAACCTCTTTGGGAAGCCAAACTGATTTGTATAAGGTTTTTGTAAATATTTCTATATTTTAGACTCGAGACACAATTTATCAATTTGTATGTCTTTACTCCTACCACATCTTATGTATCTATAAAATAGTTTCCTATCCTATCTTTATATACATTTTCTTCATAATGTTCTTGATCTTTTTCCACACTTTAAGTTGTCTGTCCAGCTTGTTTATTTTATTTTTCAAAGTTATAGTTTGACTGCTTTTCAAATCAAGTATCTTGCTCTTTTGGAAATATATCCTCCTAACCTTATGTGCCTAGATCCTGATGTTAAACATTTTTTTTAATGTTTAAGCATATAAAACAATTTGTCTTTCAAAACTTGCCTTATTCCTACTGCAGGTAGTTTTACACAGAGACCATTTTGCTTCCATATATCTGCTACTAATCTTCTGTGCATTGATTTTGATTTCATTTTGGCAGGAATATCTAGCAGCAATTTAACCTTTAAAATGCCATGATCACGACACATCAAAGGTAGTAAAACTTGACATGAAGTAACAATAATTTCCTTAGGAACATAAATACTATTATGTTCCATTCCATGGTAGTTTTTTTTTACAATCAGAAGCAATTTTTGTTCCTGAACTTACATTGTAAATTATTTCCTTACTAGTGTCATTGATATTATTCTAGACTGTTTCTGGTAAGCCACATTTTTTCCTCCTGTGTTTTATCCAAGAAATATGAATTGCTTTAGGTAATCAGAACTTGACTTTGGTGGTCTATACATTCAATTGTTATATGTTCCAGGGTTTTCATTATTGTCACAGTTACACTATCTATAGCTTTAGCATTGTCATTGAACATATAATAATCACAGGTCTCGTAATCTTTAATCCCTATCAAAATACTCACATCTGATTTTTGTTAAAATGTTGGTTAATAGTAAAAATCATTTATACTCTGACAGAACTGGTTTCCAGTCATTGTTCTTTAACTATGTTTCACAAACAATAACAACATCAATCTTGTGGCAATGTAGCAAAATTTCCAATAATAAAACTTTACCAATGTCCCTAGGATTAACAACCATCAGAGAAACATCAGATGTTGCTATCTATGAACTGTTAAATTTCTGGTTTGGCAAAAATCCTGTCTTTTGTTAGTCACATATTACAATATAACTGCTACAAAAATGATCTTCTCTTGTCTTTCCTGTCTAAATATGTGTGTGCCCAAAGTTAGGCTTGGATGCTTTACACATTTCCAGTTTTTAAAATGGACATTTTTTCATGTAGGTATTCACCCAAAAATATTTGCATTCCCTCTGACCTTACTCCCCTTTCTATATGTGATTTGTGAAAAAAATATCCAAACACCTGTACAAGCAATGCTATCTAAAAGGGGTGTAAGTTCTCTAATAGCTATCAGGGATTCTTTGAAAATAATATCATTTGTACGAATATGAATAAAAACACCTCCATACTTCCTTACATTAGGGCATTCTAAGGCCTTTCTCACACCCTGTATTCATGCTCTTGACAAGCATAACACTATTTGATGTTCATTATCTTCTCTGCAAATGTATTATTTCTTCTAATAACTGAATTTCCAGTTACTAGTATATTACTTCTGACCAGATCTGAAGCCTCTCACACTTCTAATTCAGTAATTTCTGCTGTATCAGTTGTTACAAAAGAATGATTTTCATAACCATTAGCCTTATGAATCTCACTGTTTCTATTGTTTATTACATTTAGAAGCATACCCTTCTCATACAGCTGTCTTTGTTCTTCCATAACTTGAACCATGTTGTCAGCTATGGTATTTCTCCTCTTTTTTAACAGTAATGATGTTCAATCCTTCCAAGTTTAATTTTTGATGTGATGTTGTAAGTCTTCATGTAATCCTTGACTGTGGGTGCGGTTCTGAGCTTCAAAACTAACTCAGCCGTTATTTTAGCTTGCGCCTTCCAAAAACTCTCAAGCTAAACTCTACCCATAATACTCCCCACCAAATCACCCCAGATCTGGTTTGCCACTTTATAGTGCCATGCATGTTCTCTCCTCTGAGCTCTCAAGCGACAGCAATAACTTTCTTAAACTGTAAGTTGACCTTTGTTTTTCGTCTTAAATCTACTTTCTTCTACCTGCTCCTCTTTTATATTTTATTGTGGGTATGTGTGACCTAATTCTTCATTCTACCATTTAGGTAATTTCTAATGTACCATCGTTGGTACTTTTCCCCCTTTTATCCTACCAGTATTTCTTAAGTACCATTGTTGTTACTTCCTTTCTGCCTTTAATTAGTTTATTTATTAAAATAAATAAATAAATAAATAAATAAATACCTTTCTATAATTTTCTCTCTCTCATTTCTCTGTGTGCATGTGTGAGTGTGGCCTTTTTTGTCATAGCATACAAGCCTGTTAAAGGCACTTCTGGCTTCAAAAGGTGCCAGAAATGTGACAGAAAGTGTCCTAATTCAGATGGACATAATCTTGGTGTCTGTTGTTTAGGAGTAATACATTTACAAGAGGACTGTGCAGTTTGTTACAGTTTTAGCCATAGGGCTTTAATTGATTGCAGAAATAAGCTTATTCTGAAAAGTCTTCATGAATCAGACTTTGAAGAGGCCTTATCTGGTCCCAAAACAGAGGCAAGTTCACCTTCTTCTCCTTCTTCCTGGAGTAAGACAAAGAAAAGAAGTCAGTCAGTTCTGATACATTCTTCAGAACCGCCGGGTAAAGTGGCCAAGACTCCCACGGTTCCTAGAGTTCCCTGGGAACCAGTGGGTCATGTCAGGCACTCATGCAGGAGCAGTAGCTGAAAGAATTCAAGACAAAGTGTCTTCTCAGCTCGCCAACCTAGAATCCATTTCTAACTCATCCATGAGGCTAATTGCACATGCTGCTGAAGGGATGATGAGGGCAGCAGGTTCAGGCGTAGCCATCAGGAGACACACCTGGATTCACATATGTGATTTTGCAGAGCCCACTTAAGTCTTCTTTCATCAACACTCCATTTGACGGCACATCCCTGTTTGGTCCCAAAGTTAAAGATACTCTAGCCAGATGTGAGAAAGATGGGAAGACCTTTTTGCTGTGGGCATATGCTTTTCCACTCCTCAATGGCCCTATTCCAGGAACCAGAGAAGTTGGTGGCTATGGTTCAAGAAGTTCCAAGGGCCTTTCCAGAACTCACATGACAATGACTTTCCCTGGGGCAGAGGGGGGAGTAACAATGGAAGATGCCATGCAAAAGACAGAAGCAGCCTGCAGAATCAGGGTTCCAGGGATTCTTTCCCTGATTATTTCTATCAGCGCTCCTGAAAGGAAGCCCAATTACCTTTCCCTGGAAGCAGTCAGGGGGATCAATTATCTCTGCACCAATCTTTTTTTTTTTAAGAGACCCAAAAAGACTAAGAAGAACCTTGGACATTCCTCCCAGTCACAGGGATGCAGCAGTTTTAGAAATTCAAAAACTGCTCAACAAGAGTCATCCAAGCAGTCCTACCAGACCAGAAAGGAGCCTGGATTTACTCCAGATTCTTTTTAGTGCTAAAGAAAACAGGGGACTAAAGACCAATTTTGGATCTCAGTCAGTTGAACAAATCAGTTCAGCAAACCAAATTCCAGATGGTCTCCTTTCAGTCTATACTTCTGTTCCTGGAAAAAGATGAAGGGATGTGCTCAATAGATCTTCAGGATACATATTACTATATAAAAATGGACAAGTGGTCCAGAAGGTTTCACTATCAGTTCAGGGCACTGCCCTTTGGTCTCACCACAGCCCCCAGGGTGTTCACCAGATACATGGCAGTATATGCTAAGATTTTGAGTGTTTCCATATCTAGATGACTGGCTTTTTACCACTCCCACCAGGCATCAACTCATAAAGGCATGAGATTATACTATTCTAATTTGTTCCAACTTAGGAATCACTATAAACTATGAAAAATCCCATTTAGAACCATCTCAACACTTGGAATTTACTAGAGCTATGCTTGATACAATCACCAGAATTGTGTCTCTTCTTTTAGAAAGACTACACATGATAAGATCACAATTCAGCCAGATCATTCATGACATGAAAGTAACAGCAAGGCTCCTTCTACAAACTCTAGGGTCAATGGCAGCCTGTATCACTCTAGTCCCTCTGGCAAGATACCACATGCAAATTCTTCACTGGCTCCTGGAGTCCCAATGGTCCTTTCTGAATCAGCCAGTGTCACATCTGGTTATGATCACCAACTGATGCAAGGAAGACCTGAGTTGGTGTCTTCAGTCCAACAAAAATCTTGTTGGGCCATCCCTTTGTCCTTCCTCAACCCAAAACCATAGTGACCATGGGCACGTCCCAGATAGGGGGGGGGGCATTATTTGGGAAAGACAGTCCAAGGCACTTGGTCCCAGCTGGAAGCCAATTTGCATATCAACATTCTAGAGATGAGCACAGTGCTCTTAGCATTGCAGGTATTTCAATAAACCCTCCCACTGGCAGCAATTGCAATTCAGACAGACAATATGTCAGTAGTTTTGTACATAAACAAGCAAGGGGGAACCAGATCTTATCCTCTTTGTTGAGAAGCACTCAGAGTATGGCAATGGGCAATATCATCTGGCCACTTTCTAGTAGCAATGCACATTCCGGGGAGCTCCAACATGATTGCAGAAAAATTGAGCAGAACTATCCTCATGCCTCACTAGTGGTTTCTCAGTCCATTAGTAGCGGAAAAGATATTCCACCTCTGGGGCCAACATTGCTGTGACCTGTTTGCGTCCCCTCTGAGCAACAAGTGCAGCAGTTACATTGCCCTAATCCCCCCCTGGGGGAAGTCACCCAGAAATGCTCTCCTTCATGATTGGCCCCCTGGTCTATTGTACGCTTTTCCCCCGATTCCTCTAATATGCCATTTTCTAAAGAAAGCCAATAGGTCAAAGAACAGAATAATTCACATCATACCATTCTGGCCTCAATAGATCTGGTTTCCCCTCCTGTGGCCTCATCCCCTTCAGAAACCCTGGATACTGGACCCAGCTCCAGATCTATTGTCCCACCCACAGGGGCTGATTCATATGAATCTTCAGCATCTCAAGCTCACTGCATGGCTTCTCCAGTTCCCATGATTGCCAGGCACTCTTCTTTCACCTCCCCAGTCAAATGCATCATTTTAGCCCACCACAAACCTTCAACAAGAAAATTGTACCTTAACAAGTGGCTAAAGTTCTCTAAGTGGTTGTTAGACATTACCCTTGACCCATATTATGCACCTATTGATAGAGTTCTGGAGTTTTTGACCTTACTCTTTGAAACAGGAACATCAGCCTCTGCTATTCGAGTGCATCTTGCTGTGATCTCTGACTTTCATATTGGTTTAAATGGTTCATCCCTTACGTCTCATCAACTTTGCAAAGCCTTTTTGAATTTTTTGTAATGAAAAACTTTATTCTTGATAGCTATAACTTCTGCTAGAAGAATATCTGAAATTCAGACCTTAACCTGAAAACGTCCCTATCTAATCTTTCATAAGGACAGGGTCTCCCTGCGAACAAACCTTTCCTTCCTACCAAAAGTTGTCTCCAAGTCAAATATCAGTCAGACTATACAACTTCCAGTCTTTTTTTCCAACTTCTCCAATAAAGGGGAGTACTGCCTGCGCATACTAGATGTGCACAGACAATTACATTTGTATCTTCACAGAACAAAGGAAATCAGAAAATCTGATCAGCTATTTATTTCCTTTTCTTCAGTCACTTTGGGAAGCCCTGTCTCTAAAGTTACTTTAGCTAAATGGCTTAGAGACTGTATCACCTTTGTCTATGACAAAAAGGGAATGCACCTACCAGGTCTGGTAAAAGCCCATTCAGCCAGGGCAATAGCAGTTTTGGCAGTTTTCCATGGCAGAGCTTCTTTAGATGATATTTGTGCAATGGCGACATAGACGTCTCCTCATACATTCATTATGCATTACAAACTGGACCTGGTCTCTAGGGGACATGCATCATTTGGCTCGATGGTGCTCAGGAATATTCTTCTGTGAAACCTCCCAAGATTCAAGAAGCTAGGGACTCTGTCCCACAGTCAAGGATTACATGAAGATTGACATCAGATAAAGAAGTTTTGTCTTATCATAACGTTCCATCTGTGATGCCGATCTTCACTAATCCTTGATATTCCCCCCTCCTTCCCCCTGCCTTAGATCTCTTGGTGGATCAGATCTCTCCAAAGACTGGCTTACTGATAGATTGCAGATATGGCCTCTGATCCTTTATTTCTTGTCTGTCACTATTGTTTGCAAACTCGATCTGAGGTGATTTGGTGAGGATCATTATGGGTAGAGCTTAGCTCGAGAGTTTTTGGAAGGTGTGAGCTGGAATAATGGCCGAGTTGGTTCAGAGGCTTGGACATGAGCCCACAGTGAAGCATTTGTGAAGATTGACAACTCAGATGGAATGTTATGGCAATTCATAACTTCTTTTTTTCTTCCTTTTCAGCTGCCCCTTTACTATTTTTTGTCTACCTTTTATGTTGGAAAAATGATGGCATTTTCTGTAGACCGAATATTTTCTTATTGAACCGTGTTATCATTCCCTGTATTCTGTGTATTACATAACAAAACAGTGCCATTTTTAGTATATAGTCTCTTTGCATAGGTTCATAGGTTAAGTACTAGTCTAGCTGCCTTGTGCACCATTTTAACCATAATCAGTTCTCCTTTCAATGGTGAGAATCAAACGCTGTACCTTTTATCTGTGAGGTAAACACCTTAACTAATAAACCAACCCTCGACATGCATTATAGACATTAATCAGTTTCATGTTCTTCCTTGTTATTTGTTGTGAACATCTTCTTTTCTTTCTTTTTTTAAATTTCTTTGCACATGGTCTGAATTCTCAGAATGCTAAATACTTGTATCCTGAATTCCAAAGTTGTCATCAGTAGTATTTTAATAGGGACTGAGTGATCTTTACTGCTTTATCAGCCCAGTCATTAATATATGTAACAACAGTTTTCTAAGCTGTGCCAATTCCACAAATATAATCATTCTGCCTCTCAGTAGTTGTCTTGGGATTAGTGCTTCTATTTTCTCCCCGTGACAGAAGGAGCACAGGGTCATTATTTTCTGGAGACTGCTAATCACTGGA
This sequence comes from Protopterus annectens, assembly GCF_019279795.1. NCBI lineage: Eukaryota > Metazoa > Chordata > Ceratodontiformes > Protopteridae > Protopterus > Protopterus annectens. The sequence continues at coordinate 538,305,403 of NC_056741.1, forward strand.
AAGCCTAATAACTGCTTCATAGGTGAAAACTTGGAATTTGTACTTATATTCTGTTTCTGGTGAGAGAAGGAGCAGACTGCATTGATTCCTGACTGTTTTTGGTTGGGCAGTGAGTGTCTGTGCTTGACGTTCCTGATTGGTCTGGTTGCTATTCAAGGCATCTACCAGGAAAAGGCCACAACAAGGCTACAGACCCTTGCATCATCTGGGTCAAGACTATGGATCACCAAACAGGCTGTGGCCTGCTTCACATCTTGAGATTGGTGCTAATGTTTTGCTTCTGGTGAGAGAAGAAGCAAGGGAGCATTGTGCCCCAGTGAAGTGAAACTGTGGTGAGACCAGCACTAGTAGTAGTCAGGCAATAGCCATTCACGCGACTTCCTAATTTTCATCATTCTTGACAAGCTAATTCTTTGTTTTCAGTAAGTAATGCTTGCATTGTTTGTAACTTCAGAATATCTATCTAAATACTTCATCCTTAAATTTTCAAGGTCCACTTATTAGTTTCCCCTCAACTGTTTGGCAATGCCCTGTATAGACACAGACACCTTGAGTGGCATTTTTACTGTAAAAGCATGATTGAAATGTCATCAATATCTACATGCGCACAGGGCAACTAGTTTGCAGTGACAAGCACTGCCCTCAGATTTGCAAACTGGATACTCCTGATATTTCTTTATATTCTCACTCCAACTGTCTAATCAATAAAAAGGGTCTGTTGCCAAGGATCCAAACTTTCCCACTATCCCTGTTACCATCTTGGTGGATATGGACATCCTGGAGCAATGTAGATGCTGCCTTATGTTAATTGATGACATGTTAATTCTCAAACAAACTGATATGGTATGTGAGAGATGCATTTACACAATGTCACTAGTCGCAAAGCTCTCACATAAAAGTACTCCTAATGTCAATAAGGTTGTCAGTAGTACACGTTACACCCATCATGCAAAATTCAAAACAGACATATAGACCCACATATGCTGAGACACTTAAATGTAACCTTTCTAAATACCAAAGACCTCCTAGATGAAGTACACATAACAAATACCTTCAGCATCCCTGAATGCAGTCTTTCAAAACAATACCCACATCATCATATACAGTTACATCTCATGGAGCCTCTACTTCTAAGCTCAAAGGCAAGCTACCACACAATCTAACATTCTGATCATTGGAGCCTCCATTGTGAGACACACTGATGTCCCTTTCATCAGACTGAGTAGGAAAAAGTTATGGTCAGTTGCTTATCAGGGGCTAGGATCCAATACAATACACATGCACTTAGGTCATTGGACCACAAGCACTGGTATGAGTCAGTCATAGTTCATGTAGGTGTAAATGACATGAGACGTACCTCCCTAGACAATATGAAGAGAAACATCGTGGAGCTCTCAGAATATGTGTCCCAGGCTGGTATGAGACTAGCACTGAGCAGCATTTTACCTTCTCCAAGGATGATGCCATAATACGAACAAAAGATGAATGACTTTTATAATTAGCTTAGTTTCTTGTGTCATTTGTCTGCACAGAAGGAGCTTGGCAACAGACTACGCTGCTTTGCCAGGGATGGTCTGCACCTCTCTCCTCTAGGCTTTTGAAAATTAACTAAAATATTGTCTTCCCCCATACTGCCTTTTTAAGGCAATGCTAAACTGAAAGTACTTCCAACATAGCAAATCAAAGTCTAGAAACTCTAAAAGTATTACTGCTCAGTTCTAGGAGTCTAAACAAAAAATTTCACACCTTAGTCGCTCTCTTCACCCTGGAGAATGCTGACATCTGTGTGGCCACTGAGACATGATTTAAAGCCACAGAGAGCACACTGACAGTGGAAGGTTATAATGCCTTCCATACATTTAGACCAGCTACTACACAGACAGGGACTAAAGGTAGAGGTGTCTTGATTTACATCAAAAATAAATATATATCAAGGCAGGTCAAACAGGACAATGCACTTGAGCTACTCCACATTCAAATTACAACAGGCAAAATCCAATACCAATTCCTTGCAAGCTATAGGTCCCCCTCTATGACCCAGGAAACCCATATCGTGTTTTTAAACTTATTGGAAACACTCACCGTCCAACCCACTACCATATTCATGGGTAACTTAATTACCACACTATTAACTGGGAATCCTATATGATACCAAATGTACAGGCACAGAGATTTCTGGATTTTCTAAACACAAACTCCCTAGACCAGATTTTCAATACACCAACCAGGGGTGCAAACATTCTGGATCTGGTCCTCACTAATGTGGGAGAGTGCAGCACACCACCTCATGTGATGTCTTCTCTGGTAAGGACAGACCACAAAATGGTCTCCATTGAAGTAAAAATAAAACCTGGCCCCTAGCTAACCCAGGAATATTCAGGAACTATTTACAAGCATGTTAATAGTTGCATAGGGGCAGCTGTTCCAACCAGGAAGAAGTACAGAACTAACTAAAAAAACAAGCCACCCTGGTGGAATCAAAAAATCATTAGGCTGTATAACAGAAGGAAGAAAATCATGGCAAAAATTGGGAGGTGCAACACCCATCAGGATAAATGCACTCGCATCAAACCAAATAAATAACTCAGAGGGCAAATAAAGTCTACCAAAGCCAAATATGAGGTAAATTTGGCCTCCCAGGCCAAGGACAACCACAACCCATTATTTAGCTATGTCCACAACCTCAAAGGCAATCACAATTGTGTGCAGAGCTCATTTTAAATGGAGCCACCTATACTGAGCCAGAAGTTATAGCAAACCTACTGGCCAATAAATTCAGCTCCAACTTTACCCCTCTCTCCCCCCTCAAACTTCCCTCAGGAAATACCATCAAATATAACTCCCGCTGCTATCACTAGGGAACAGGTCCTTAATGCTCTCTCTAAGGCCCAGAACACTGCATCAATGGGCCCAGACAATATCCCAGGATGCCTTCTAAATACCATGAAACGAGCTATTAGGCCCTTTGGAATTGCTATTTAACTGTAGGCTCCAAACAAGCTTCATGCCACATAAATGGAGAACAACAGTCATCCCTCTGCACAAAGGTGGGCCATCTACAGACCCTGGAAACTAAAGACCCATAAGTCTACTTGTCTTATATGCAAAGCCATGGAAAGAAGTATCATGGAAATGATCAATAATGACATAGTAAACCTCCACACACTGGACCTAACCTAGTTTGGTTTCATCAATGGCAGATCATGCTTACTGAACCTGGTGGACTTCTTTGAGAAGGTCACCAAAGCAATGGATGAGGGCAAAATGGTTCACACTGCCTACCTTGACCTGGTCAAGGCATTTGACACAATACCCCACTCAGGCATTGTTGACAAACCTAAGAGGTTAGATACAAACCTGTATGTCACCCAGTGGCTAGACAACTGGCTCACAGACAGGACCCAGGAAATTAAAATTAGGGAGTCTATCTCTACAAAGAGGCCAGTCACAAGTGGAGTCCCTCAGGGAACAGTCCTTGGACCACTCCCTTTTGTCATTTACTTCTCTGAAGTCAATGCCAGTGTTAATGGTCTCTGGCTGACTAAATTTGCAGATAATTGCAAATTCGAAGCTGTCATTGAATCCTACACTGATGCAAATGTTCTCCAGGAAGGACTGACACAGGCAAACAACTGGTGTCAGAGCCATGGACTAAAACTAAATGCCAAGAAATGCATAATAGCATCCTTTGGGAAGTCATCCACCCATGGTAACTATCATATTGACAATATACCCCTTAGAGTACCTAGTAGTCTGGGACTTAGGGACACACATAGACAGTAATCTAGCCTTTGACCATCATGTGTCTACAGTAGTAAGACAATCATTCTGTGTTGCACAACTTATTTTATTTTATTTATTTATTTATTTTAATTTTTATTTAACATTTGTTGACTGGAAAAGTCCGACTAGGTTCCACAGATCCTGTTTTCAGCGGAGGCCCAGGGAGAAATGCTCCAGAAGCATGTCTTTAGAATGTGGGAGGAAACTGGAGTACCTGGAGGAAACCTACGCGAACGCAGGGAGAACATGCAAACTCCACACAGAAGGCACCCCAGCCGAGAATCGAACCAGAGAACCTCTTGCTGTGAGGTGACAGTGCTAACCGCTGCACCTCTGCTCCACCCATAAACAAAGGTATGGCATCAAAGTCCAAGGAAATCATTGTTCCACTGTATTCGGCATTCATCAGACTTATCATTGAGTACAAAGCTCCGTTTGGTATGTACCTAACCAAGGACATCCGACAAATGGAATTTTCTCACTAAAAGACCGCAGGGTGCAAGTAAAATGTCCTATGCAGACTGCCTCAAAGCCCTATCCCAGTATTCTGTCTTCTACAGGCTGTTGATTGAGGGGAGATCTATGCCTGGCATACAGGGCATTGTCAGATCCCACTCTGATGGACCTCCTGCATATCAGTAAAACAAACAGCCCCAGAATTACCCATTATAAAGACTTAAACCTTGCCTGTGATATAAACAGGACCTGTTGGCGAGATAGGTATGTATCCCAGAGACTACTATGTCTCTGGAACAAGCTCCCTATCCATGTGAAGCAGAGTTCCTCCCTAACCCAATTCAAATGTAAGTTCGACAATTGGATGGGAAACAGGAAATTCATCCCTGGCTTGGCACCTATGTCTCTAATGGACACAGGCAACTTGTAAGTGGCTCATCTCCCAGGAACCTGCTTGCAAATGTTTCATCTCCCAAGTCCCTGCTTACCCTTATCAAGGGCACCAGAACTTGTCAGAGATTTGGGATGCATGGCTAGGAATAAAAAGGACCTTGCGATGATTAGCCTAGTAAACACCTATGAACACTATAATCATCAGTAAGTCTAGATTTACTACTAATAATGGTAGGCAAATAATCCAGCTTTTGACATAAGGAACATAGATCACCAATGTTATCAGGTGTTATCTTTAAATATTCACAGCATTTAGTACACTATGCAAGACAATTGTACTTTAGCAAATAATTAGTAGCATACTCACTTAAGGAGTCAATTTTTAGCTAGAAATGAATAAATAATTCTAAAATAATATGACATAAAGCAAAATCAAAATAAGTCAACTGCTGTGAGGAAATCAGCCAAGCAATATACAACTACATATTAAATTAAGCAATTTAGCTAATCTTATATAAGTGGAAGTAATTCATAAATGTATAATTCTGACCTCTATACCAATTATGCCAGTCACACTTGGTGCCAGAGCCATGGGCTCAAGCTCAATGCCAAGAAATGTATTGTTATCCCCTTTGGGAAAAAACATGTATCCATGAATTACCATATAGGTGGCAGTACACTAAACACAGAAAGTGTGATAAGAGACTTAGGGACACAGGTGGACAGTGGTCTCACCTTCGATAACCACATCGCCACAACAGTCAGGAAATCCTTCTATGTGGCACACCTCATCACGAAGGGCTTTTCATCCAGAAAAAAGGAGGTCATTGTCCCACTGTACTCATCCCTCATTAGACCCATTATAGAATACAATGCCCCATTTGGTATGTACCTCTCAAGACATCTGCAACAACTGGAAAGGCCTCAGAAATACCTCACTAAAAGAATCACAGGCCTAAAGCAGATGCCCTACGCTGACCGCTTTAAAACTCCAGCTATACTCTGTCGCATATCGTCTATTCAGAGGCGATCTCTGCTTAACATACAAGGCCATGTCAAACCCAGAGCTGTTGGACATGCTACACTTAAAGAAATCCCAATCCCTCAGAGCTACATGCTCCAGGGATCTAAACCTTGTCATCACAATAAACAAAACATGCTGGAGGGATAGGTTCCTGACCCAGAGACTCCCCAGACTCTGGAATAGATTGCCCATACATGTCAAGCAGAGTGCCTCTTTGGACCTCTTCAAGAGGAACCTTGACGATTAGATGGGAGAAAGGAAATTCACCCCAGGGATCACGTCAGTCACTCTGCTAGACAGAGGTCCAGGAAAGTAAATAATGTGGGAAGAAATAGCCAGGGAATTGTTATGGCTAGGCTTGTATAGGCCCTAGGGCTGATAGCCTAGTACCAACCTATGAACCTATGAACCTATGAACACTAAATTGCCCTATTTCCTTTACAAACACATGCAGTAGCTTCTGCTCTCTGTCTCTCACAGCCACAACTCAATAGTGTCCGGTAAAAAATAAATATCCTGTTACTAAGCAGATGCACAATAAATCGCAAACCAAGACAGGATTATTTCAAATAAGCTCTAGATTCTCCTGTCTACAGTCTGTGTTAATTTATAGCTGACTAGGCCCCTTGTGATACTAGAGTTTTCTTGTTCAGAGTTTATCACTTTCTAACAAAAAAATAGTGAAAATCAGAGATAAAACAACAAAATATGAATCAAAGTAAATCTTTCTATCTATAAGCACCCCTTTCTTCCACCAAACAATGGAACCCAGAGGTAAAAAGAAATAAAATATAAATCAAAATAAATGATCTTTTACCAAGCAGTTGCACAGTTAATCACAAACCAACAGTGGATTGTTTCAGATAAGCTCTGGATTGGCACTGAGTTTTAAAACATGGCTATGGTACCAGTATCTTGTCTGTTTTAACCCTTCAGTCCTTTCCTGAGAGACAGCTGGCTACCCAGCACATAGGGGTTTATGCCTGTATCTGTGAATTTGTTTACTATGCCTGAGTGGGTATTGTATTAAATGCCTTAACTAGTCAAGGTAGGCAGTATGCATCATTTTGCCCTATCCCTTGCCTTGGTGACCTACTCAAAGAAGTCTACCAAAATGAGTAGTCATGATCTGCTCTTGATGAAACCAAACCGAGCTGGATCCAGGGTTTGAAGGTTTTCTATGGTGTTATTAATCATTTTCATGATAATTCTTTCTATGCTTTTGCATATAAGGCTAGTCAGACTTAGGGGTCTGTAGTTCCCGGGGTCCATTGATGCTCCACCCCTGTCCAGAGAGGTGACCATTGCAGTTCTCTGGAGGCTATGGTTAAACAATTAATCCAGTGCTCCTGGTAGGTCATGTTTAGGCTATTTAGGAGGCATTCTGGGATATTATTGGGGTCCATAGATGCAGTGTTCTGGGGCTTAAAGAGTGCATCTAGGATCTGCTCCCTAGAGATAGCTGCATTTGTTTCAAAGATCTCTGGAAGCTGGTTTTGTACCAGGAATCTGGAAAGAAGCAGTTATTAGTCCTGTACCAAAGGGCATTTCAAATCTACTGTAGACAACTTCAGGCCAATAACTCTAATTTGTACTGGAGGTAAATGTTTTGAGTGAATGGTTTGTCAACTCATTCAGGATGTACAAAACTACATTGCTGACATATTTCAACATGGTTTTCTTGCAGGGCATTCTTGTTTAACAAACCTAATTAGTTTTTATGACAACATTACCAGCTCCATGATCTACCATCTTGCAGGTAATGTAATCTACCTGCACTTTGCCAAGTCATTTGATTCAGTGTCTCATGGTATTATATTAAATATAATGATTAAGTAAAAAATAAAAAACAACCTCTAAATAATAAAATGGGTGGCAAACTGTCTATTGGAAAGTGCATTGTTCAAAAACTGATGATACTAATTTAGGTTGCATAATAACTAACATTAATGAGCAATATGTAGCCCAAGTTACTTAAGCGCAGTCCTTCAGTCATCCATTTCTGAAGGTATGAGGATAATACCAAAAAGTGAATGGTAATGCACTTTGGCTACAACAACAATGGATACTCATATGCCTTGAATAATGAAATTCTAACAGACATAACTTTTGTTATGTATTTGGGGGTCATGGTGGACTCATGCCTAAAATTTAAAGATCATACAAAATCTGAAGTGAGAAGATGATATAGTTTAATAAAGGATATAATGAAATGTGTTTCCAGTAGTGATAAGAATGTTTTGATCCCTCTAATTTATCTCTGCAGTTAGGCCTATTGTAGAATGTTGTGGATCATGTTGCTGCTTAAGTATATCACACCTAAATAAACTGTAATGAAAACAGAAAATTTTCACCTGACAGGTATCAGGTTTTATGCATATGTGATATATAAAAAGGTTGGCATACTAGTCATTGTTCTCTGTTAGGTATAGATTAATAAGGAGGGATTCTGTACTGGTGATTTAATGTTTAAAACAAGTTCTTGGAAGCCACATTGGATATTTCTTCTTCTAACCATAAAATATTTATGAGGAAAGTAACCTGTTTATCAGGCAACCTGAAACTAGAATATCTTTTTTTCAAAAATCTTTATTTTGTATTATCAATCTTTAGCAGCAAAGACAATTGCCTAAAACAGATTGATATGCTGTAAGAATACAAATACAGTGTAAGGTAGAGGCAATAACATATGCACAAAATAATATCAACTCTATACACCAAATATTACATATACAATAACATGCCAGCAGTCCCAAAACACAAGATTAAGTCATATTTGAGAAAAGAAAAAAGGAATTAAGTCTAAAAAGGAATATTAGTTTTATAAGAAAGACAATACATATAATAAATAAGAAGTAAGAAAAGACATTGAAGTATAACTTTGGATTAATATTTAGAAGTATTGATGCATTAAAACAATTAGATTCTATGAATTTACTGTATATTGGGGATTGATATTATTAGGATACAACCGAACAGTTTATTCTAGTAATTATCTTAACAGGAATATTTAGAGGGGGTTGGTTTATGAATAATTTATGCGTTAAAATATACTTAATAGCTAAAACCATTCCATGTAATTTTGGATCTATCAAGCTAATTTTGGGTAATGAATAGTTTAATCAGTGAAAATAGTGTGATCAAAATATGAAAGTCTTGTGTTAATTCATTTGTGGGATATGCAATAATGCAAATTCACAAGAGAATATAGATTTCTCATAACGCATTTTTTCTATTTAAACTTTTAGGGAATATCATATCATAATTTATATGAAAGTTTACAGCTCCATAAAATATGTAATAAATCAGCTGTTTGGAATTTACAAAAGGAACACTCTGGTGATAAAATAGAATATTTTTTTAAGAAGAACTGGAGTTAGGAATACATCATTAATTATCATGAGCTGTGTATAGAGGAGTTTTTTCATAGGTAAGCATTTAGAAGTTAAATGAATAGATTGAATTTGTTGATTATAAGTAATTGATGTGTTTAGACTGGTCCAGTATTTTAAAAATATAATGGATTTTTGATATTTTATTGATGTAAATAATCTATATATATTTGACAGCATTTTCTTTGAGGTGAAGGATTTCCATAGTTGATCTAATATTGTTATATTAGAATATTTATTATTAGATTCATTTAGAAATATTGAATTTAATTATTATTTGTCTCAATGTGACAGTATAGTTTTGGGGAACATTTAAGCCTTTTCTTAAGTCACTATTTGAAATGTTTCTATTTATATAAAAGTCCATAACAGACTAATCTTTGAAAAGAGGGTAGTTACAAAGGTTTAGGATTCTATTATTAAGCTTTAAGTTAGGATTTAAATGAATTGGTTGCAACAACATAAATTAAATTTTTAATCAGTCAAATCTATTAGACTTTGAAAAGTCTTTATCCTATGTGTTAGGAAATGATGTAGTTTAAGATTTTTTTAATTTTCTTTTTTTAAAAAAAAAGGTAAAGCTTTTTGGTTGCAGTCAGATTTGCATACAAAACTATACCATATTTTAACCCAAATAAGGTTCCATAAAATCAATTTAGGATTATATTCTGATATTTGAATTAGTTTGCTAGAATTTATTATGTCATAATACAATTTGAAATCAGGAATACTCAATCCACTAAGGCTTTTAGGATAAATTAGCTTTTTGCATCCACTCCTAATCAAGGCTGGGGACTCTAAGAATTTTGAGAATTTAGTGCTGATATTTAGAAAAAAATGATTGACTGTTAGATTGACTGAATTAAACTGAAACAATAACTTGGGTAATATATTCATTTTGATGATAGCCGCTTTAGAAAACAAAGGAATATTTAGTTTATTCCAGTTTATAATATCATGTTCAATAGTTTTGCCAAGCTTTTTTTAAAGAGAGACATAGGGTTGTGATAGAAATTTATACCCAGATACTTTGGTGAAGTATTAATCTTAATTAATGACGCAGGAGTAAGATCAAGTAAATTATAATTAGGATTAACAGGAAAGATGGAGGACTTAAATCGGTTTAGTTTGTAGTTAAAGAATTTGGAAAAAAATACCAATATTGTGTAAAATCTTTAATTAGATTAAAGTCTGATTTTAGATCATAATTATAATAAGTTATTGAGTCTTTAAAAGGTTTTTCAATTATAATGGCAATGCCTGAGCCATTTGATTTGTAACCTGACTCTATAACAGTATTAATCCATTTTTGTTTATGATTTGAAACCATTGAGTTGATGTCATGTGTGTCTCCTGTACAAATATAACTTCAGCTTTGATTTATAAAGTAAATAGGAAAAAACTTCCTCTTTTTAATTATTTGGAGTGATTTAACATTCCATGAGTCAATTATCCACAGATAGAATTTTTGTAATTCCTAGATTCAAATGTATTTAGAATTGACTTGTCATATGGCATTAAAACATTAAGTAAGATAATGCTTAACAGTGTAGGCAGGTGGCATTTAGCTTTTCCTGACAAAAATGTGCCTAACCACAACTATCAAACACCAAGAAGAGATGTAGGTGAAATCATGTAAGGACCATAAGGTAAAAAATAGCTTAAAATAATGCATTGTTATGTACCCTTTACATCTGAACATATATACAATACTGAGCCAAAAATTCTTCTCCATGTGGGATAAGTAAAAGTAAAGCTGTCCTAAAACACTAAATTTTTCAGCACATAGCTACTGCATTATAGCCACATCATATTATGAAATAAAATGGGAGGTACCTTTGTTTAAAAATCATACATCAAGGTTTTAAAACAGTATTGATAGGCTTTGTAAATTGCAAAATGAGTTAACCTTCAGGTGCAAAGAGAAAGGCATGAAAACCACATTTATTTCCATTTTCCATGAGCAAAATAACGTTTTTATAAAATGTATACTACTTTCTTGGTTGACAGTCATTTTTTTAATGAGTCCTCACCTGGATTGTTAACAGGGAATGACATATGATCATATTTCTGACTGGGACACTCTTCTGCATAGAAAGAAAATGATCATTGACCCAATATAAAAAGGAAAGAGAAACCTCCATTTCAGTGAAAAATATAGTCCAAGTACATTCCAACTCCCAAGCTCCAACTAGAACAGTCACTCAGACGTATGTATACAAAACAATCAAAACTTCTCTCCAGTAAGTTGGGAGACATCAAGAAAACAGGTTAAAATTACCTGTTGAAGTGGATGTCAGATATTTAACTCTCACTAATTTGAATGCTTATGTCAGGGAATAATTGAAAGCATGTTGGAAAAGCATGGTCACTGGATAATTCATAATTTTATTTTGATGGAAATTAGGTATGAACAGAATGCTGCCATTTTCTGATGATCTTGTTTAATTTGAAAAGGTAAATCCTGGGCAAAAGTGATTTTATTATTACTCCAGTTAAGGATGTTTTTCTTTTTAGCAACAGCCAGGATCTTATAGGCGTCCTGATAGTTTAACCATTTCACATAGATTTATCATGTTCTGTCCAGGTGAAAGTTGTTTGTATGGCTTGGTGAGCTCTTTCAGTAACAATTTGGCTTGCTTCTGTTTGATTATCCAAAAGGGCTCCAAAGATTTGTTACAGGCTTTCCAATAGATTAGACTGTTCATACTTTTCTGAAAGCTCAGGTAAAAGGACATTATTATGTCTACTTCTTGCTTCTAGGTCTAACAGCTTACTTTGGATGTCATGAATGCTATGGATATTAGACTGACAGTCTTTTTTTCTCAAATCATTTTTTATTTTCCAAATACTATAAAGTTTAACAATACAATCATCAATGAAACAAGTATTATAAACCTTTATATACACTATGTACAACTGACCTGAACAAAAGAAGGAAAAAAATAATAAAAAATATGAAATTAGTAACAAAAAATTATAATATTCAATTAATAAGGTATAAAGTTACACATTAATTATTTAGAGTTCATTTTTAATGTCTCAATAAGAGCTAAACATTTTTCCCAAGGATTGTTTGTCCATGTTTTATGTGAAATTCTCAATTCCTTCACCTTGATCTCTAATGTTGCTGTTTCTTCCATCAATCTCAAGAATTCTTCCAAAGTAGGTTCTTGTGAAGACTTCCACTTTCTAGTTATACATTTCCTTGCCACAGCTAGTATGGAACAAGGTGAGTATAGATCTTTTTTATTCATTCCAATAGTATCATTAACATTTAAGAGTACTAAAGATTTGGTTAAAAGAAATGTATATGTGAATATAGCTTGGAGAAAAATAGTAATTTCTTCCCAGAATTTTTTTATATTAATACAATCAAAAAATATGTGAGACCAATCAGCTTTACAGTTTAAAGAACATCTCCAACAAATGGATTTATCAAGTGAATTAAATTTGGCTAGTTTATCAGGTATAAATGCCCTGTGAGTATATTTCCAAGTAAATATTTTCCATACTTGTAAATTAAATGTTAAGTTAACAGAACATAAAATATTTGTTTTACTCTCAACTGACAGATTAATGTGACATCCTTTTGCTATGAAATTTCAATATCTTGCATTAGGGTTAGTTTTATATGTTATCAATATTTGGTATAATTTTGAAATTAGATTTGTCCAATTATAATTGTCGAAGATAACTTCAGATATTGGACTTATAAAATCTGGACTAGTTTTATAAGGATAATTAATAATTTTACTATTAAGATCCTTAACATATGATAATATGCTTTGTAGTATCAATCAATCTGCTGATGGAATATCATATATATTCTGAATTTGTTGAATGTCTAATACTACTTGATTCTCTATACAATGTTGCCAACAAGTGAAGGTTTCCCCCCTCCCATCTAGTTAAGATAACATTATGAATTTTATTGAAAACATTCTTTGTAGAGCTAAAGGGTATTATCAAGTCTAGCCAAATCTTAATATCTGTGTTAGTATATATAAATCTGAATAAATTGTAAATATTATTTATATAATTTAAGTTTGTTGGTTTTGTTATATTATATTGAATATTAACAGTCAATATGTGCCACATCCTATTATTTTGTTCACTTAATATACAATTTTTAATTATTTTATTTTCATTCAGAAAAATAATAGTGTGCAATGTTTTCCATGTTGAAGAATAATTAGGATCTATCCAATTAATGATCGTTCTTAATATGGAAGCTTTTATATATGATTTTAGATCTGGAAGTTTAATTCCATCCATTTCCCAAGATCTAATATGATGTGTACAAGGCTATTCTATTTCTTTTTGGATACCAAAGAAAGTTTAATAGAATTTTATTTCTTTTTTTCAAGATTTATTTGTTAGGTACTATAGAAATAGCTTGTGCAATGTAATTAATTTTTGGAAGTATTCTCATTTTTATTATTTGTAATCTGTCTTCAAATCTCAAGAACATTTTATTCCAGCTTACTATTAACATTTTTATTTTATTAATTATGTTGCTATAATTTGTGGCTAACATAGATTCCAAATTAACACATAGTGTTATTCCTAAATATTTTATTATGGGAACTTGTTTTCCTATCACACAATTTATAGTTAAGGTAAATTCTCTCTTTTTATTCAAATGTATATAATTAGATTTTCCCTTGTTAAATCTAAGTCCGGAAATATGATAAAACCTTTCCACTATTTCATCTAGTTTTTGTACTGATTTCTCCGAGACAGATAATGTAAAACATCATCAGCAAATAACATAATTGTTGAATTAAGTTGACCATATACATCTATGCCTGATATATTAGAGTTGTGGTGTACTAATGAGGCAAATAGTTCAATTCTTAAGGAAAACAAGATGGGAGACATCGGACATCCCTGCTTTGTACCTTAGGTTATTTCAATAGCCTTCGAGGTAAATGTCCCAAGTTTTACATAAGCCAAAGTGTTTTTATAAATATTCTTTATTAGCATAATAAAATTAGAAGGAAATTCAAACAATTCTAAAGCCGTAAAAAGAAAATCCCAGCTCAACGAATCAAAGGCTTTTTCTATATCCAAAGCTACTATTATAGCTTCTTGGACTGACAGTCTTTTTGAAGATTATCAATCTTGATTTCATTTTCAATGGTTTTTGCTTCTGTTTTTTTTCTAGTCTATTGGCAATTTGGTTTATTGTAACACCAATTGTTTTACCTGTTCAAAGAGTTGGTGAATGGCCAATTGTAGTGGTTGAAGTGATTCCTTCATCAAGATCAAAAAGTTGCTTGGTTTGGTTTTAATGGATGTTCTCCTGTCATCTTTTTGTTTGGAAATTCTCTCATGCTTAGAAGTGGTTTCCTTCTCAGGCATTGAAATTACTGACAGTTGGCTTTGGAAGTCTCCATCTCCATTTGCTCCACCTCACCTAAGATTTTCAGTTTTAGAAGGATAAGTTTTCAAAATGACGTATATTTTTAGTTTACTTTTTCCTTTTGACTGTTTAATTTGCACTTTTGCATCCAGTCTAATGTGTTGGTGTTTTGTTGTCTGGTATTCTAAACTTGTTACGTATTTTCACCCTTACAGGCCATAAATCCAAGCTCGGATCCGCATGAATCAGGCAGCCGCTTGCAGCTAAGTTTATTTGCTACAGAAATAATAGTCTTAATCACTCACCAAGATGCATGTATAGGATGGATTTTCAGTTTTAAGGTAAGGAAGAAACATAGGGCTCAGATTTTATTGTCCAGCAAGTTCTGTTGCGACTGTTGTAACAACATGGTTTAGTACTATAGAGCTGTGTGAAAATGGTGCTTACAGGTCAGTCGCCATCTTGATCTCTCCAAACTAGAACATTTTTTAAGAGTTCCTACTTAAACTACAGGCCTGGGAGATTATGTAACTCCTTATGGATCCTTATGGATTCGCACATGAGGTGCCACCAGTTTGGAGCTTTTCAAGATTTCAGTAGATAATTGGTTTAAAGATTGCCTTTATGGCTCTAGGTTGTCTTGGTACAAACTCTTAAATGGCCAGAATGGGATCTGAATTTGATTTACATTACAGTGATCGTTGAAATAAAACTGGATACTTAATCTTCACCTTGGCTGCTGTAGCATTTTTGTTGTTTGTTTGCTTTTGCACCATGCACCTGATTTTGTTTGTGCACCCATTTGTGTTATGTATATATATATATATATATATATATATATATATATATATATATATATATATATAATTACTTTACACCTCAATCTTAAATGCAACAATACTTTTATAATTGTTCTACTACTAACATACCATAGTATATTACATTATTGACCATCGTCTCCCTGTCTAATATTTAAATAGTTAAGCTGCCACTTCTTTTCATTATTTTAATTGATAGAAATTGTAAGTAATATTACAGTATCTTTTGCAATGTTATGTCTCTCTTTACTATATACAAGTCTGTGTCTATTTCTAATGAATGATCAGCTCTGTATATACTCGTGCAAGCTAGCTATACTGTTTCTAAATGATGTTTATGTAAGTTTCTATAAAGCTTTTTCTCTCATGTGTGTACACTTAGCTATATTTTGTATTCTTCTGCTATCCTGTAACTATATTTTATATATATGTCAAAACTGGTGTTAAATGTGCAGCTTTTTTGTCTGGGCCTCCGCTGAAAAATGGCTTTATCCCAGTTGGACTTTCCCAGAAAACAAAGATAAATAACTATATCCATAGCTATCTATCTATCTATCTATCTATCTATCTATCTATCTATCTATCTATCTATCTATCTGTATATCATCTATCTTTATATTTACCTCATCAAAAAGTGAATGCTCAAATAACTGAACAAAAACATTGATCTACAAAGATTGAATGACAAATTAAAAATAAAAAAGCCCCTTGGAACATGCACAACAAAAAGCAAGTGGTTTTGGAGGGGGCCAAGCCCCACTGAATTCCCCACACACCCCGCTAATTATATATACCAATTTTGAGATTGCACAATAGCAGGTAAAGGGCAAATACACTGTCTCTGCTGTACTGCAATCTCTCACACACACAGAGCATCCTGCATTATGAGACTTCAGTCTCTTAAGGCAGTAAATAAAGGGGAAAAAGAACTTTCGCTCTTTTGAACATTCATTAATATGACTTGCACCTATACACATAGATTCCAGTTTGATTCGTTGATGGCACTTACATCCATACATACAAATATTTCAAACACGGGCAATAATGCCCTTCTAGCTTGCCAGTATACCAAAAACACGTATTCCCATAATAAGTATCCAGGCTGTTCTTAAAAATATCTAAACTAGTAGTAGCTTTAGTATAATTTGGTAGTCTGTTCTGTGCATCAGCCACAATAGAATTTCCTACATGGGTTGTCTGATGATTCTCTAGTACTTTTTGTTAATCCTAAACATTCCCAGAGGTAGTTATCACTGAATGCCCTATATACCTGAATAAGATTTCCTCTTATATATCTGTAAGAGACACTGTACAAGTTCAGATATTTTAGTTTTTCATAATAACTTAAATTTTCACATCCATGGATACCCTTGGTATATTTCTGTTCTACTCTTTCCACTTTACTCATGCTTGTTTTCTTATAGGGTTTCCATATTATTATTCCATACTCAAGTTTGGGTCTAATGTAACTAACAAACAATGACTTCATTATTTTTGATTTCCTAGACTTTATAAATCTTTTTATACAACCTGTAGTTCTATAATGATCATTAACCAATTGGTTGATATGATTAGAAAAACTCATCTTAATCTAACCATATACCCAGGTCCTTAAATGAGTCTACAGTTTCAATCACTGTGTGCTGTATTAAATATTCACCTTTCAATTTATGCCTACCAAATCTCATATGCTTAGTTTTTTTATGTATTTATCAACATATTATTCTCCTGTGCCCAAATGGTTGGTTTAGTCAAGTTATTTTGCAGACAAGCCTTATCTGTAGCACATGTAATTAGTTTACCCAATTTTAGGTTGTCTGCATATAGACTGTAGAACACCTCAGATGAAAAGGTTAGGCCTGAAAGATACAATCTAAACAAGTAATGGCCTAGGACAGAGCCCTGTGCAACACCCTGACTGTAACCAAGGATTTTGCCTGACCAGTTGCTGTATGATACTTGTCATGTCCTATTTGTAAGCCATGCAGCTATCCATCTTATCAAGAGTACATCACTACCTAGTTGTATTAATTTATTGATCAGTGTTATGTGTATGACCCTGACAAATGCTGAAGTTAAATCTATATAAATTACATCACAGCACAGTTTTTCATTCATAGCTGTTATTATATTGTTATAGAACATCATGTTACAGGTAGTAATAGATCTGTTTTCAACATATGCAGGCTGATATATGGTTTCAAGTCCCAACCTATCCAGTCCTGACAATAACTTATCCAATATTACCTTCCCCATTATTTTTCCACAACATGAAAGTAGACTTAAGGGTCTATATGATTCTGGGTTTGTCCTACTCCCCTTTCCCTTAAAAACAGGGGATTGACCTAGTGAATGATAGATATAATGGCACTGTAAGTTCTTGCTGAAGTGTTCTCATGTCATTATTACTATCTTCCCTGTGCTTTGTTTGGATCCAGTTTGCGCAGTTCTTTTTCAATATAATCTAATTTGATTCCAATATCTTGGGTTACCTGGATGTCACTAGGACAACTAACCACCCCTTTTGTTGAGCCAAACTGTTTTGCATAAGATTTTGTAAATATATCTATAATCTGTTGTGTCTGAGAATAAATGTTAGAATCTGCACACAGTTTATTAATTTGTGTGTCTTTACTCCTTCCACATCTTATGTATCTATAAAAAGGTTTCATATTATGCTCAATATCTTTATATAAATGTTCAAGTTTTTCTTGATCTTGTCTCACACTGTGCTTAATCTGTTTGTCCAGCTTGTTTATTTCAGTTTTCAAAGTTGTAGCTCGACCTCTCTTCCATTTCTTATATTTTTTGTCTCTCACTTTAATCAGATATCCTGTTCTTATGGAAATATATCCGTCTGATGTTGTATGTCTAGATCCTGATGTTAAACATTTATTTGATTTTTTTGCACTCAAACAATTTCTCTTTCAAAACTTTCCACATTCCATCTGCAGTTTTTCCACTGAACACCTCACTCCAGTTAGTTTTACACAGAGACTGTTTTGCTTCCATATAATCTGTAATTAACATTCTGTGCATTGGCTTAGATTTCAGTTCATAGGTTCATAGGTGTGTACTAGGCTAACGGCCCTGGAGCCCATATAAGCCTAGCCCAAGAAGATTCCCTTGCATTATGCTGCCCAAAGTTAGTTCCTAGTGCCCCTGTCAAGCAAGGCCACTGAAGTGATCCCTGGGGTGAGCTTCCTATTGCCCATCCACTCGTCAAGATTTCTCTTAAAGAGGGCCAGTAAAGTGCTCTGCTTGACATGAATGGGAAGTTTGTTCCAGAGTATGCAAAGTCTCTGGGTTAGGAACCTGTCCCTCCAGCATGTTTTGTTTATTGTGGTAATGAGGTTTAGGACCCTGGAGCGTGTGTCACAGAGAGATTTGGATTTCTTTAGGTGTAGCATATCTAGCAGCTCTGGGTCAGACATGGCTTTGTAGGCCAAGCAGAGAATGCCTCTAAGTAGGTGATAAGAGATGGAGTATAGCTGGAGTTTTTTGAGTCTGTCCATATTGGGCATGTGTCTAAGGCCTAAGATCCTTTTAGTGAGGCATTTTTGTGGCCTTTCCAGTTGTTGTAGGTCTAATGAGAGATGAGTAGAGAGGGATTATGACCTCTTTTTTTCTGGATGAGAAACCTTTTGCAATGAGATGTGCCACATAGAAGGACTTTCTGACTACACTGGCAATGTGGTTATCAAAGGAGAGGTTGCTATCAACCTGTGTCCCCAGGTCTCTTATCATACCTTCGGTGTTTAGTGGGCTACTGCATATGTGGTAGTTCATGGGCACCAAATTTTTTCCCAAAGGGAATGACAATGCACTTTATATGCATTGAGCTTAAGGCCATTGTTCTGGCACCAGTCACTGGTGTCAGGGAGGCCTTTTTGTAGAATGTCTACATCAGTTGGAGAATCAGTAATGGCTCCCAATTTGCAATCATCTGCAAACTTGGTTAGCCAGATTCCCTTTGTGTTGGCTTGAACTTCAGAGAAGTAGATGCCAAACAGGAGAGGACCTAGGACTGATCCCTGTGGGACACCACTTGTAACTGGTCGGTAGTCAGATTTGGAGTCCACTACTCTCACAGTGTGGGTTCTATCAGTGAGCTAGTTGGTAACCCATCTTATGACATAGGGGTTTATGCCTAGTCTTATGACATAGGGATTTATGCCTAGTTTAGTGAGTCTATATATGATTCCTGAGTGAGCGATCGTGTTGAAGGCCTTGGCACGATATAGTTAGGCTGTGTGAACTACCTTGCCCTCTTCCACAGCTCTGGTGACAGACTCAAAGAAGTCTATCAGGTTGAGCAGGCATGATCTGCCTTTCACAAACCCAAACTGTGTGGGGTCCAGAGTTTGGCGATTCCCTATGTCCTTATTTATAAGGTCCATGATGATGCGCTCCATAGCCTTACATATCAGACTCATCAGACTAATGGGGTGGTAGCTCCCAGGGACTGTAGTCGCTCTCCCTTTGTGGAGTGGGATGACCATAGCAGTGTCACATTCGGTAGGAACAAAGCCTGAAATGAGGCTGTGATTTAACAGGGTACTGAGGTGTGGTGCTAGTTCACTTTGTAATTCATGTAGAACACAGCCAGGGATATTATCAGGTCCCATGGAGGCTGCATTCCTGGCTTTCGACAGTGTGGTTTTTACCTGTGTAGCTGTAATAATAAGGACTTGGCATTCCACAGGTATTGTGATAGGCCCTTTAGGGGTTGAAAGAGGGGTAAAGTTCGCATTGAACCTGTCGGCCAATATGCTGGCAATATCAGTTGGTTCTGCATATGTATTGCCATTGGTGTTTTAACTCAGAGCAGATCTGAGTATTGCCATGTAGATTCTTGACATGACTATAGAATGCCTTGTGTTTGTCTTTAGAATCTGCAGCAGTTTTGTTTTCATAGCTAGCTTTAGAGGATTTGATGATGGATCTCAGTTTTTTGCTGAGGCTAACAAGGGAGTTTTTCCAGTCTTGGGAATTCACCCATTTCTGCAACAGTTTTTTCCTTCTGTTGTAGAGTTTGTTTATGGTGGGGGGACCACCAGATTGGCTTCCTTTTTTTGGAGGAGATCGTCTTGGTTCTGTTTGGTACGGCCCATTCCAGTCACTTGTGTATGTGCTCATACAGTGCATTGGTGTATGATTCAGCAGTCATGTACCTATTATCCATTTGCATCGGTGTCGTGAAGTTAGCCACCTCTGTTTTTAGAAACCCAAAATTTGCTTTGGAGAAGTTTTTTACGGTGGTTTCCTTTGGGGGGGTGAGGGTGGGATGTGGATATCCATGGTGATTAGCTTGTGATCAGATCTGACCAGGGAGGAGTTGATTACTGGTGTAGAGCAATGGTCGCCCATCTTAGTAATGACCAGGTCAAGGATGTTTCTACCCCTGATGGGGGTAAGAATGAGTTAGTCCAGGGCATTGGAATTAATGAATTCCAGAAAACGTTGAGCAAGTGTGTTGGTACATGAGTAATTTTTCCAGTTAATTGAGGGGTAGTTAAAGTCTCCCAGTATAAGGGTATTGGGTTGTAGCCTAATATTTTCTAGTGTATTTAGGAATGTGGAGTGGGAGTCTTAGGACATGGTGGGAGATCTATAGCAGACTACAACCTGGATTGCAGTTTTACCCAGTGTTAGTTGTACCTGAAGTATCTCTGATGTGTTATGTTGAGCTACTAGTCTGGAGGTGTGCATATCCTTTATGAATATATAGACACCACTGCCTTTAGTGCTTCAGTCCAGGTTTAGGGGCTGAAAAGTGTGGTATGAAGTATAGCCTGGTAGTGCTGGGGTGCTCTCCTGAGCCTTGAACCAGGTCTCTGTCACTGCACAGATGTCGATGTTCTCCATTTTAAGGAGTGCTTTGAGCAAGTGCATTTTGAGATTTAGACTTCTAGCATTGAGTAGCATAACCCACAGATTTTGTTAGCTTGTAGCTGTTATGGTGGTAACTTTGTCTTCAGGACATTGCCTAAAAAGGGCACTATAGAGGTGGCAAGAGCCTTGGCCAGTATCTGGAATCCCTGGGGTAACAGGTGCAGGCCATCTCTGGCGAAGCATCGAGATCTGTCGATCATGTCATCCCAGGCTGGATCCCCTTAGAATGACACCATAAATGTAGCCAATTGTTGAAATCAATGATTTTCTGCTTGTACTGTGGTATCATTCTGGGTGACAGTAGGATGCTACTCAGAGCTAGGGTCATACCTGCCTGGGCTACAAGATCCAAGAGCTCCTATATGTCTCTTTTCATGTAGTCCAGGGAGGTACGTCTCAGGTCATTCACACCAACATGGCCAATGACAGAGTCATATTTGAGGTCTATATTAAAAGCACGAAGGTTTACTTACCCTAATACCTAAACACCGACACATATTCCATGAACCGCAATTACACCAAATGCCCTAAACCGTGAAATTAAAAAACTTGAACAGTCATAGTTGTCCCACCCCACCGCCCGCTACATACTACCTACCCAAACAAACTAAATAAACCACATACATACACTAACCAAAACCCTACGTCTAACCCTAAACTAAACCCTGCTTCTAACCCTACACCAAATCTTGCATATACCACCATGTATGCACTTACCTTAACCCGCACCCTAACCCTAAGGTCTGTAACTATCTCACACTTACCTTAAGAAACTATACACAAACATACTAAATAATCCACACACATACACTTAAAAAAACCCTACTTCTAACCCTACACTAAAACTCACATACATTACCATCTATGCACTTACCTTAACCCGCACCCTAACCCTAAGGTCTGTAACTATCATACACTCACCTTACAGAACTATACCACAGAAGGGCCAACCATGATGATTCGACGTTTCGGATTTCACGCTTCTGGACGATCGATGTTTTCGCAGTTTGATGATGACATGTCGGCGTTTAGGTATTCGGGTAAGTACACCTTCATGCTTTCAATATAGACCCTCATATTTGTAGCTGTTGTGGAGTGACCTAAGTGCGTGCATTATGTGGCGGATCCTGGCACCCGACAGGCAGCTGACTGTAACTTTCTCCTTATTCAACCTAGTGAGTGGGACATCAGTGTGCCTTACTATTGAGTCACCTATGACTAGTATATTGGATAAGTTGTTTTGCCTTATGGGCTTTGGTTGAGTGGCACACTGTTTATGTGAGCTATGTGTCTCATGGTTTGTGCTGGGATGTTGGTGGTTGTTTGCATTTCTGCCTCGGAGGTCTCTGTTGTTTGGGCAGATTTTTATTGAGGGCCTCCACAAAAGTAGGTGTGTGTTTTGTGTTACTATGTGAGGGTTGTGGTGGTGTAAGTTCTGGAGGGCTATGTGTTGAATGTGGTGTGGTGCAGGTGTTAACCTTCTCTTCTTGATTGTCTAATCCAGTCTTGGCTGGAGAGTGCCTGGCTTCCAATTTGGCTATATATGTGCATCTCTCACAAGTCATAGTGTTGGGAGGTAAAAGGAGAGGGTTGTCTGTGTACATGAGGCAGTTGCTACATTGCCTTAGGATGCCCAAGTTCACCAGGTTGACAGGAGAAAGCACAGGGAACTGACCTTTAGATATGCCTGGATATGAGCTCAATATATTAAGTACTGAAGTCTTTTATAGGAAATATCTCACTCAAAGTGTCTGAATCTGTGCAGAGCACTGCCAAACACTTGAGGGGAAGCTAATACGTAGACCCTGAAAATTTAAGGATGAAGTATTTAAGCAGATATTCTGAAGTTAGGAAGAAATCAAGCAATACTTACTCAAAGTAAAGAATTAGCTTGTCAAGAATGATGAAAAGAGGGGAGTCACATGAATGGCTACTGTCTGGCTACTACTACTAATGCTAGTTTCAGCACAGCTTCACTCTGTTGGGATACAATACTCCTTTGCTTCTTCTCTCACCAGAAGCAAAATGTTAGCACCAATCCCAAGAAGAGAAGCAGGCCACAGCCTGTTTGGTGATCTACAGTCTTGTCCCAGATGATGCAAGGGTCTGCAGGCTTGTAGCCTTTTTCTGGTAGATGTCTCAAATAGCAACCAGACCAATCAGGAACGTTAAGCACAGACACTCACTCTCCATCCAGAAAGAGTTAGGAATCAATGCACTCTGCTCCTACTCTCACCAGGATCAGAATATAAGCACAGATTCCAAGCTGTCACCTATAAAGCAGTTATTAAGCTTTCTGCTGATCAGCCGTCTCCAGGAAATAATGTAACTGCACTCCTTCTCTCACCAGGAGAAAACAGAAGCACTAATTCCAAGATGACTACCGAGAGGCAGAATGTGGGATCTCCAGTAACTGTTGGTCTTGCAATAGATGCTTAAAGGTAAGATGAAAAAAAACTGGTTTATCCTAAACACTGCAGTGTGCACTAGAGGAATTATATGTGAAAGTAGGTAACTTAAGTTTTACCTGTCTAAAATGTTAAGTTTTAGTGGATAGTCACTATTTTTAAAACAGCAAGATAGATTGAAAGGGGGTGGTCATTTTTTTATTCTGGTACTATGGAATACAGTAGGTTGGCCAATAAATTTAAATAGTTGAAGGGGAATGATTTCACAAAATGATAATTTTGTGCTTACTCACACCAACCAGTAAAAGCAGAGAGGAAATGAGATATATGGTCAAATTAACAGTTTGGCAGAATTATTTAGCAACAAATTAACCTTTATAACCCCATGATCACTGCACATCAAGGGTGGTAAAACTTGACTTGAACTTACAGTAATTTCTTTGGGAGCACAAACAATGTCTAGTATGTTGTTGTTGTTCCTGAATATACACTCTGAAAAATTTCCTTACTAACATCGTAGAATCAATATTATTCCAGTCTTTTTCTGGTAAATTTAAGTCCCCAGCTAATATTATTCTTCCCTCCTGTGTTTCATGCAAGAAATGTATGAATTCCTCTAGATCATCTTCACTTGACATTGGTAATCATTACACTCCAACAATTGTTATATGTTCCAGGATTGTCTTTTTTGTCACAGTTACACAGTCTATAGTGTTGTTATCATTAAACATGTAATAATCACAGGTCTTATAGCTATCTTTAATCCCTATCATAACACCTCCACCTGATTTTTTATTAGAATGTCTGTTACAGTAAAAACGTTTATACCCTGACAGAACTGTTTTCCAGTCATTATTCTTTAACCATGTTTCACAAACAATAACATCAATCTTATGGGGACATAGCAAATTTTCCAATAAAAAAATGTTATTATTAATTCTCCTAGCATTAACAACCATCAGGGAGGAATAAATGTTGCTATCTGTGAGGTGTTAAATTTTCGACATGATAAAAATCCTGCCTAGTGTTAGTCAAATATTGCAAAATATCTGCTGCAAAAATTCTCTTCCCTAATCTAGACAAATGCACACCATCTTGTCTGAACATGTGTGACCAAAACTAGGCTTGGATGCTCTACACATTTCCATTTTTTAAAACAGGACATTTTTTTCCATGTAGGTATTTGCCC